>NW_017617055.1:0-38636 GCF_001879475.1 Ipomoea nil
CGATCGCACTCCATCTGCCGCCGCGTTCATCTCCGCGAACCCGAACCCCCTCGCCGGAGCACACACTTTATATCATGAAATTAACCTCTAGGAATTTTCTGTTTTGGAGAACCCAGGTAATACCCTTTCTTAGAGGCCAGGATTTGATCGGCTTTGTGGATGGAACCACCCTATGCCCGGCAGCCACTCTCACCACGGTCTCCGCAATTCGGTACCAGTACAACCGCTACGGCGACAGCCCCGAACCCAGCGTATAAAACATGGATACTCCAGGATCAGTCGATCCTTTCTCTATTAATATCCTCGATGTCAGATGAGGTATTACATCTCGCGGTTGGCCGGAATACCGCCGCCGACGTTTGGAAATCAATCTGCACCGCTCTCGCTCCAACACGCAGGCTCGTTGTCTGAGTTTGCTGGGCCAATTCCAGGCGCTCCGGCAAGGAAACTCCACGCCGGCGATTACCTTGGACGGGCGGAGCTCCTGGTAGAGCACTCGCGCAAGCTGGACAGCCTCTCTCCATGGCCGAACAGAACCTTTACGTTCTGAGAGGCCTGAGGCCGGAGTACCGTGCATACGCACGTCTCTCACCGCTCATGCGCCGGTGTCGCTCCCGCATCTCGCTGATCATCTGCAGGCCGCCGATTTCATATTGGCAGATGACTTTCCGGACGCTGGCATGTTCGCCGTCAGCGCTCTATACAGGCCGAGGCAGTGGTGGCCGACACTCCCAATCCAGCAATAATCAAAACAGCGGTGATGGTGGCCGGCAGTCCCAGTGGCGTGGCGGAAGAGGTGGCAGAAATCATCGGGGTGGCCGAAATCAGCGCGGTGTACCACGTTGTCAAATTTGTAGATCGCAGGGACATATCGCGGTCTACTGTTATAAACGGTACACGACGCAAGCCACACGCACAAAGCCCATGTTGCAGTGTCCGGAGATTCCCCGGGCACATCCGTACCACCGACCGACGCGTGGTATCCTGACACGGGTGCCACGGCTCATGCCACTCCGATGCCGGCATGATAACATCCGTGGAGGAGTATAATGGCCCGGATACGCTCTGGGTGGGAAACGGTACAAGGTTTAGTAATCTCACGGGTTGGCCATGCATCAATCCCATCTTTGTCAAAACAATTGTTTCTATCTGATGTATTACATGTCCCGAAATTAACTGTTCCCCTATTGTCTGTTCAAAAATTCGCTAAAGAAAATAGTGTGTTTTTTGAATTTCATGACAGTTGTTTCATTGTGAAGGATTCCAAAACCAAGGCAGCGCTTCTTAAAGGCCCGACTTCTGGAGGTCTGTACAAGCTACCTGTGTCCTGGAGTCATTTTGCGTTCGTCAGTTCCCGGGCAACACCCACAATCTGGCATCGCAGACTCGGTCATCCACATAGTCTAGTGCAGAATAAAATTCTTCAGTATTGTTCAGTTACTCAAAATAAAACTAGTTTCGGGTCATGTACGGCTTGTCACCTCGCAAGTCCTCTCGGTTTCAATTAGATTGGATAAAAGAATCTAGCAATAATGTACTAGATCTATTGTATACGGACATCTGGGGGCCTGCACTAGTTGTCTCGTCTAGTGTTATCGTTATTTCCTTCTGTTTGTTGATGATCATTCCCGGTATTGCTGGTTTTATCCATTAAGGGTAAAATCAGACATCTATAAAATGTTTGATGTGTTTCGTGTGTTGGTAGAGCGGCAATTTTCGCGCTCTATCAAGTCTATACAGTCGATCTAGGGGGTGAGTACCGCAAACTTCATACCACGTTTCAAACCCTTGGATTAATCACCGTCAATCATGCGCTTACACGCATGAGCAAAACGGAAGAGTTGAGCGCCGTAACAGACACATTGTCGAAACGGCTTGGCTCTTCTCGCCCAAGGGGCTGTCCCACATCAATAATGGGATCATGCTTTCGAAACAGCCACATGTCTAATCAATTACCTACCTTCCTCAGCATTAAATTTTGAAAGTCCATATTACCGCCTTCACAAAAAGTTACCCCCATATCAGTTTCTACGTGTCTTCGGGTGCTTATGTTACCCGTATCTAAGGCCTTATAACCGGCATAAAATAGAGTTTCGTTCCACACCGTGTGTCTTTCTGGGGTATCCTCCGTCCTTTCGAGGATACAGATGCATGTACTTAACTAGTGGGAAGACTTATATCTGTCACCATGTGCGGTTTGACGAGTCTATTTTTCCCTTTGCCACAGGTACATCACCGCGAGCTGTTGAACCACAGCCTGTGCCGTGGGCAGCTGGTCCCATAGTACCAGTTCACAATGAACCTGCAGTTAGCCCTATCTCTACTATACCACACGACTCTGACCCTAGCCAATAGCTCAAGAAGTGCCACAATTGGCCATTGAGCTCACTGTCCCGGCTTCTCGGGGCGGGGTCGGGGTCGAGGTCGGCACAACCTCAAGAGCGGGATCATGTTATGCGTCTCCGCCGCATGACACAGGGCACTGATGTAGAATTCCACGCCCTAACTGCAGTCACTGCTGATCCAACATGTTATTCTCAAGCAGTTGGGCACCCACAGTGACGGGATGCCATAGATCAGGAGTTTAATGCTCTACTGCATAACAACACCTGGCGTCTGGTCCCACCTGATCCTACTATGAATATAATCGGATGTAAGTGGGTGTTTCGCACCAAGCGTACTATAGATGGCTCGGTAGAACGGCATAAGGCTCGTTTTGTGGCGAAAGGTTTTAATCAGGTAGCCGGAGAGGACTTCTTCGACACCTTCAGTCCCGTGGTCAAACCGACAATGGTTCGGCTTCTTTTTTCGTTGGCCATCACCAACAAGTGGACTCTACGATAGGTAGATGTGTACAATGCCTTCCTAAATGGGCATCTAGCCGAAACAGTCTATATGAAGCAACCTCCATGTTACGAGGACCCGACTCACCCTAATCACGTCTGCCACTTGCAAAGGTCTCTCTACGGCCTGAAACAGGCTCCGAGGGCATGGTTCAAGAGGCTGCGTGACTTTCTTCTTACCACAGGGTTTAATGCGTCAAAGACGGATGTCTCTCTCTTCTACTACAGCTCAGATGGGTGTCAGGTTTTTCTCCTTGTTTACGTCGATGACATCATTATGATGGGGAGCAATGCTACACTGGTTAATACTTTATTAAGCCGGCTGGCTACTGCGTTCAAGATCCGGGATCTTGGCAAACTGGGGTTCTTCTTATGCATTGAGACTGTGGACACTAAAGGCAGCATGATCCTATCCCAGCGTCGTTATATGTCTAATTTGTTGAATCAAGCTGTTATGGTTGACTGCAAGCAACTAGCCACACCCGCATCCACCACACAGGCCGTAACTTCATCTGATGAACCGTTTGATAATCTCACACAGTACCGTCGGATTGTTGAGGCTTTACAGTACCTCACTCTTACTCGTCCGGATCTATCATACGCAGTGAACCGTTTGTGTCAGTTTATGCATACTCTGACAGTTGATCACTGGGCCATGGTCAAGCGGGTCTTACGGTATATCAAAGGCACCTTGGATTATGGGCTTCGTCTTAGTTCTTCTCCGACTGCTACCATTCACGCCTATTCCGACTCTGACTGGGCCGGCTGTCCGATTGATAGGAAGAGCACTAGTGGGTATGCGGTGTTTCTCGGGACTAATCTCGTCTCTTGGCTATCAAGGAAGCAACGGACTGTGGCCCGCTCTTCGACTGAA
Organism: Ipomoea nil; assembly: GCF_001879475.1. Classification (NCBI taxonomy): domain Eukaryota; kingdom Viridiplantae; phylum Streptophyta; class Magnoliopsida; order Solanales; family Convolvulaceae; genus Ipomoea; species Ipomoea nil. The sequence goes on from NW_017617055.1 coordinate 3,718, forward strand.
GCAGAATATAAAGCCCTAGCTGATGTTGCCGCTGAAGTCACTTGGGTTGTCTCTCTTCTCCGTGAGCTTGGTCTACACACTGGGCAGCCTTCTACTCTATGGTGTGATAATTTAGGAGCAACATATCTATGTGCTAATCCAGTTTTCCATGCCAGGACGAAGCATGTTGAAATCGACTATCATTTCGTCCGTGATAAGGTTGCCAGCGGGGACTTTGTGGTTAATTTTGTATCGACTAAAGATCAGCTGGCCGATGTCTTCACCAAGCCTCTTCCGGAACCCAGATTTATAGCTCTTCGATACAAGCTCAACGTTGTGTCTCTAACACTGTGTGCTTGAGGGGGTGTGTGAGTATTAATATTATTATCTGTGTTTATAATTGTATAACCGATGATTAGTTTTCTATGGTTAGAATGAGTCTACTGTCTGTATCCTATTAGATAGGAGTAGTTAGAGGTAGACTGAGATATACTCTCCTGTAATTCTATCGTTGGTTAATTGGAATTGATTTTGAATTCTCATCCTACTTATACTGTGATCAATCAAATATTTTGGATACAATTTTGTCCTTAAAGTATAATGTAATTTTAACTTTACCAAAGCTATATCTAAATTAAAGTAAGGTTCTTTTAGGTTAGTTGTCATAAAGAATAGTTCTCTATAGTGTACTTTTTACAGATATGTACTAAAAAACAGTGTGATTTTGTAATTCTAGAAAGAGAAGTATTACTCAGCTATGTTTCATACGAATGTGTATCATCTATCATTGTTTAAACTAAATTTTGAGCAATCCAAAACTATTTTTTTTTTAAATATATGGAAGGGGGACACCCACAGGTTACACCAGAAGACTATTTTTTTTCTTTAATTTGTTTTGATTGCTGTTTTGGGGTTTAATTGAGTTAGTGCTAAAATTGACTATCTACTTTTCAATTGACAAAGTCAAATATAATTTTTAACTACTGTTCATTTAAAAGTGTAGAAAATAGGACTATATACTTATAATCTGGTCAATCTATTATTTTGGTTAGAATTTTATCCTTAAAGTTTAATTACATTTTAACTTGACCAAGTCTATATCTAAATGAAAGTAATATTGATTTAAAGGTCTAGAATGTAGGACTATCTATTATAATTAAATTTTAACTTTAAAGTTGAATTGCATTTGAACTTGACCAATTATATATCTAAATTAAAATAATGTTGATATAAAGGTATAGAATGTAGGACTATCTATAAAGTGAATGTATATTTGATTACTTTCAATTTTAGTGTTTTAATTTCAACCATTAGTGTGTTTGATTGATTATATGTTTTCTATACAGTGTAACTGTTTTACTATTGGTAGATGTTTGTCTTTTTTATTAGTTTGCTAATGATGATATTTAAACTGTGTGAGTTTGAAAGAATATAGCAGTATGTATATAGTGCAAATAGTGAGTTTTATTACAGTAGATATAGTATAATTAAAAATACAGACTTAGTACTTGACTACAAATTTAGCAGATGGGTAAAATTAAATCAGTTTAAACCCTCTTCTGGTCCACTGGTTGACTGTACTTGCTTCCTTAACTGATTGTGATTGTGTTTGCTTCCTTGTGTTTGGTTCCTTCTCAGATTGTTTGCTTGCTCCCTTCATTCTTGCCCTGCATACAGTTTCATATATCTAACAATATATAAACTAATAAACACAGTGTATAAAAAGAAAGCATAGGTAAACAACAAAGGCAAAGAGTCTATTTTAGATTGAAACATAATGAAATTGTTCAGCACAAACAAAGAGAAATTGAGCAGGGCAAAATATAAAAACCACAGAAATGTGGTAATAGTCTGTAGTATCCAAGATCTTAAATTTTTTCCTGTTTAACAACAACATTTTTTCCCTTCTTCCTAGAAGAAGAGAATTGATCCAGAAGCGATCTCTTGACACCATTAGGATCTTCAGGTTCAATGTCTAGACTTTGAGACTGCTGTATACTTAATGGACTGTTGACCTCATTGTCTCCATTAGAAGCCTCCTGTATATTAAAAGTTGATTTAGTCCAAAACATGTCAAACATAGACTTAAAAATGTAAATATTTATTTTACTTTATTAAAAATAACAACCTGATCAGATTCCTCATCTTCATCCCCATCCTCATCTATCATTTTTGTCATCAAGTCCTTCTCTTGGTCTTCAATAAGTTTAGAACAGTATGCTGACACTAAGACTTCATCCCTTAGAACTCTCATCACAGTGTAGGCTGAATTAGCTCTCTTCATGAACTTCATTTTTAATGATATCTTAAATATCATTCTCAGACCAACTAAGGATTCCAATTCTCTTGGAATGTCAGGAACCTAAAATAAAGAAAATAGCATACTTAAAAAAAAAAAAAAAAAAAGAAGACAAACACAGTTCATATGAAGTGTTAAATTTTACAGTACTGTTACTTTACCTTATTATACTTCGTGTACAAACTGTGTGCCGGGATACCAACTAATTCAGAACACTCTCTATCCCATAAAAGGAATGGAGCATCTCGTAGACCTTTATCTAGAACAATAACTTTGACCTGATACCTTGCCATGCCCTCTTGATACTTCTTATCACAGTGTGTACAAATCAGATCAACTAATTGTCCAAAAAGCTTTCTGTTACATCCTGGTGACATGCATGAGATGTACATCCATCCAAAAGAGCCTTCAATGGCCACAATTTCAGCAGGTGCATAGAACTCCCCATTCTACCATAGAAAATGTAACTTGGTTACTCTGTCTTATTAAATGTATAATGAGTTTTGTGGACTGTATTAAGGCTTTATAACAGTTTAGAGTCTAACCTGCTTCTTTTTCAACAGATCAGCTACTGGAGTGACAGTCAAAGCACCACTGGTGAAGTCATCAATGCCTGTGGATTGAGACAACACAGTTGCAGTGCTGATACTGCGTAAAGGGCTGTTTGATGCAGTTAACCTACAGGTAACATTTATATTTCAGGCACTTATTGAGAGGTAAACAGTAGATAAGAAATATATTTCAGGCACTTATTAAGAAGCCAAAAGGCTCTTATTTAAAAAGTCTTAGTTTAATGACTTTTTATTTTAGTTTTTTTTTTAAGAAAAAACTTATTTATTATTAGGGGTGTTTGGGAAATATTAACCCAAAATGTATATGTGTTGTTTTAGTTTTTAGCTGTTCGGAGCAAATTGTTGAGTTTATTTTGGTGTTTTGATTAAAGACAAAATGTTAAAATGGAGAATTTGTTAAAATTTTTGAGAATTTGTCAATAATCAAACAAGGTCATTTTCCATAATTATTATGGCAATTAACAATTTTTTATTTTGAAAGGGCAATTAACAAATTAATTGTACAGATATTAAAGTTCGTTTGGAAAGTAGGAAAATGATTTCTGAAAATGAGTTATTTTTCAGAAAACATTTTTCTTTTAAATGTTTGGCTGCACATCAAAAAATTTCAGTAAATGTCTTTGTGTATTTGGAAAACTGTCTTTGTGTGTATTTGGAAAACTGTCTTTGTGTGTATTTGAGTCATTTTTCTGAAAATGTCTTTGTATTTGGTTCATTTTTCAGAAAATGAGTAAAATTGTATACTTAAACATTTTAATTGTTATATATATAAAAAAACATAAAGGAAACAGAATTAACTTATTAATAATAATAATAATAATAATAATAATAATAATAAATAAATAAATAAATAAATAATCTATATCTATATCTATACTATAATTTTAAAAAAAAAATCCTATTTACTTAATTTCCTGCCCAAACAATAGTAAATAGTAAAGGTAAATTAAAAAAAAAAAAAGAAACATAAACTAGAAAAGGAATAGAAATATGTGACAATAATATTCTACATCATCAATTAAAAATAGAAAAAGAATTATGTAAATTGAAAACTGAAATGAATATTAATAATTGACTGAAAATTAAAAATGAAAAAATAAATGAAAATTAGGTTAACTGGAAAATGAAATGAATATTAATAATTGATTGAAAAAAAATCCATAATTGACTAAAATGGAAAAAGAAATGGTTAAATTATTGCATTTTAATTTTTTACAATAATATTACACAGTATAATAAATCAAATCACAATTATATCATAAATTTTTCATAATTTCAAACAATGGAACGGAAGTTAAAAATAGAACGAAAATGTTTCAATAATAATATTCTACATCATCAAGTAAAGTAAAATTAAAAATGGAAAAGAAATATTTCAATAATAATATTCTACATCATCAATAGTAAATGCATATTTTAAAAATAGTAAAGGTAAATTAAAAATGGAATGTTAATTAAAAATGAAACAGAAATATTTCAATAATAATATTCTGTATTTGGCTGAACGTAATTTTTATTTGCTCTCCCTTATATCCCGTATTTGGTTTCAACCATACCCATACAATTATTTTATTGACAATTATAATCAATCATGACTATATTATTTTGCATTTGTAAACTTAGAATTACCAATTTAAATACGCAAATTCAACATTCAATTATCTATACATGAACAATTCCAATATAATCTTGCCTTGATATACTTTAAAATACTTATTTAAGAAAAACATTTGGTATTATCTCAATCGCGCAATGCGCCTAAAAAACTAGTCATCAAATAAAAATGGAACGAAAATTAGTTAAAAATATCACTGCATCTATATTCTAATTGACTAATTGTCTGAAAATAAAAAAGAATAATTGACTAAAAATAAATTTAATATTACTAATTGACTAAAAATATAAAAGGAAATGAATATTAATAATTGACTGCAAATAGAAATGATCCATAATTGACTAAAATAAAAAAAAAATGGTGAGATCATTGCATTTTAATTAAAAATGGAACGGAAATTAAAAATTGGACTAAAATATTTCAATAATAATACTCTACATCATCAATAGTAATTGTATATTTTAAACAATAGTAAATGTAAATTAAAAATGGAACGAAAATATTTCAATAAAATATTTACATCATCAATTAAAAATGGAATGAAAATTAGGTAAAAATATGACATCATTTGATATTCTAATTGACTAATTGATTGATAATAAAAAAAAAAAAGATAATTGACTGAAAATGAATCTGATATTACTAATTGACTGAAAATATAAAAGGATCACTAATTGAGTGATATTCTACCATTATATATTTTCACCCGAGTAACCCGTCCTGATGGTACTCGTCCTGATGGACTGAAGGTGTTAGCTCTAGACGAGGATGTACAAGATTGTGTTGCCACTACCAATGCCGTTTACAAAAGAGGTTTCAATAATGTGTAAATATAATCGATAATATTATTTTTTTTGTTTAAATGGAAAAATTGCTATATATCTAGACAAGAAATATATATTCCATACAAATGAATTATGATAGCAATTCATTCCTATGACTTAGTCGTTAGAGAACGAGCAAATTTGACTAATTTATGAAAATACAAAACAATGAAAAATAAAATGTTCAAAGTTATAGCACCGCATGCGCACATATAGACATAAACTATTAATTTGAGCAATTATTTCCACAAATTCAAGCAATAATAACATCAAAATACATAAATGATCCAAACCATATCTTTAATTGCACTATATAATATTTAATGTTCTAATTTAAATAATTATATATCGATTCAAATATTCTTAATATATTACAACAAATCCATTTTGTGCATCGCACGGGGCAAAATACTAGTTCTCATTAAAAGGAAAATAGTAATAAAATGTGTTCAATCTGTATAATTATAACAGTAATCACAAATATATATTTTTAAAAAATGTACATATTTTCATAGGGTATAAAATAATATAAATATAATATATGTCTACATAAATTGATAGACAAAATATTAATAATGCTTTTGTATTATATAAATATAGATAAATATAATATCATGTTTTTCCTTGTATGCAAAAAACATTCCTATTTTAAAATTGTTATTTTGCATTGATATCCAAGTTTTGCTTTATAATTTACTTTGATGATATTGTAAACTTTTGTTTATAAACTAGTATTTTACCCGTGCGATGCACGAACAAAAATATATTAGTATGAATTTAAATAAAGAATTAGAAAAAAAAAATGAAAAGATGTTAAAATTTACAATATAATAATATAGTTGGAGTTTCATATATTTGGTCAAGTATATATTTTCATAGCTTACAAAATTAAAATTAAAATTTCGTAGGGTTAATATAGTCTCTAATCATTTACATATTTAGATAAATTTATAGAAAAAATTTTCAAAATTAAACATATTCATTCCTAATTGTATTTATATATTATAATTCAAACAATATGAATACTAACTAAGATAATTTTATTAAGAAATTTAAAAAAAATTAAATTTAAATTTTGTATGAGTAAAATTTAAACTCTAATTTGACAAAATTCCTTATATGATTGTATAATACATTGTATATGCATATAAATTTATTAACATGTACCAGGACTATGTGGTTTAATGGTACCCGGGTTGGACTTCTATTTGAAGATTTTGAGTTCGAGCCTCAGTGGAGGTGTTATTGGTTCTTTATGAACAGATACTACAATGTAATAGAGCCAGTAACTTTCAAAAAAAATTTATTAACATGTATTTAGGCAAACTTTATAATATAATTTTTCTAATTATAATTTATATTGCTAGACTCCAACTGGTATTAACTCCTCAAAGTTAAGATGGGCATATATGGTCAAAGATTACTATATCCACCGTTAGATTCCCATTTGTAATAAAAAATTATTCTTTGCCTCCCTCCCACACACATGATAAGTGTAAATTTTGAAAACTTAACTCACATATACTTTTGGGTTGTCATTGTAAATACTTACTATTTCTATCTTATAAATAAATTAAAACTAATGAAGTATAAACTAAATGCACAAAAGAAAACTCATTTTTTAAAATAATTATTAAATATAAATATTTTTTTTAGAATAACTAAAGCATTTATTTTTTTAATGGAAAATAAATGTTACGGTATAAAAATTCTTAATAAATATTATGCAATCCTGGGAAAATCTTGACAATAAAGTAACACATCTCAAAACACAACAGAAATCAAATAACAACATCAACTATAACTTTGGAGATGCAGGGGATCAAACCCAATACCCCTCGCATGCAAAGCGAGCACTCTACCATTTGAGCTACATCCCCAATGTGGAAAATGCCTTCCCCATAATTCTTTTATTTTCGTTTCTGTCATTGTCAGACATCAGACAAAGCAAAAACATTTCGAAAGCCACTCATATCAGAGCCATGTTTTGATCCTGGGACCAATGGGTTATGGGCCCACAACCCTTCCACTGCGCCACTCTGATTTGTTAATTTTTGTTTGGATATTAGTATATTTATCAGTAACAAAGCAAGGCTCCAAAAGTACACAATTCCATCTTCAAAGTCACAATCTTATTGCATAAACACAATGACGGTACTTTAATGCATCTCAGTTGTCATACATAAATCTGGTTCTTGTGGAGTAATTAGGAACATAGGGTGAAAACTATAGGAAAAAGAGTTTTAACAATTTTTTTTTTCAAATTTACTTCCATCTATCTTTAACTTTTTAAAGTTTTTTTTTTTTTTTTAACAATTATGTTTTATTTATTAGGTAAAATTATTGACTTCTAAAAAAATAATAAATAAAAATTTTATTGAGTTAAATCATTCTTTCTCATTTTTTTTTTCAAAGCTTGGTAATCCATATAACTTAAATTATCCGTAGGGAAGGAACTTGATTTGGGTGGGTTTATAAGCATAAGAATCTTTATGCTTTTCAACAAAAATGTTTCAAACATTAGCTTAGGAATGTTTTTTTTGGAAGCTAACAAGAAACAAGAAGTTTAATCTAGAGAGCTCTAATTGACCATAAAATATAGGAAAAATAACTTTTTTAGTCCATGAATTGCTTCACTTTTAGAAATTTGGTCTATGTTAATTGATTTAAACAAATTTAGTCCCTTAGCTTAATTATCTATTATGTTGCACTTTCAGTCCCTAATATTATATAATTATTAAACTCCATTTATAAACAGTTTTATGTGCTTATTTTGTCATTTAAAATCAACATCAATGGTTAAAGTTTTATTCTCTCCATGTGAATGTCGTTTTTAACGTAAAAATTGATTCTAAATGTAAAAAAATAAACATATATTTAATGAAGTTTGACAATTATATAACAATAGGAACTAAGAGTGCTACATTATGGACAAGTAAAGAGCTAAATTTGTGTACTTGTTAGTATGAGAAGTATACATGTGGGTATTTGTTAGTAGAATACGTTTACTGAAAAATGACTATTAAACAATGAACAACATGTGGATTAGGTTGAACTCAATGTATATATATGTACACACACACACACACACACACACACACACACACACACACACACACACACACACACACACATATATATATATATATATATATATATATATATATATATATATATATATAAGTAAAATCCTCCTAGCCCAGTTTCCCCCAAAACTTAGGGACATTTCTGTAATATCATTCATTTAATAATAATAATAATAATAATAATAATAATAATAATAATGTTATTACCTTAATCACATATTATTATACTTTCCTTTTGAATTAGTATTTTCCACCTATATTCTCAAATATACTAACATTCAATTAGGTCCTACGAATCATGAATGAGGAAACGCTCTCTAGCCAACGGTCGGAGGAGGATCGCGATCTGCTTGAGCGAAGCACGAAGAAGGCCAAAACCACCTTCGGTGAGGCGGTAGACACCTCGATGGATCTGACGACGGGCTTCTCTGCGGAAGTCGATGCTGTTTTGGAGACACCAATTGAGGACATGGGGGCGCCAGTGGCGCCACTGACCATGCAGGTATCAGGTGAGAGGGAAACGTCGAACCCACTAACAATTCCCGTTGTATCTCAGGTTTCGGAGGTCGCTAGGCGGACCTACGCCCACTGTTGAAAAAATCGTGCCTAGGTGCCGATTAATCGGCGCCTAGGCGCTAGGTGCCCGGCCTCCTAGGCGGTCTAGGTGCCCGGCCTCCTAGGCAGTCTAGGTGCCCGGCTAGGCGCTCTAGGCGCCCGCCTAGGCGTTCTAGGCGCCCGCCTAGGCGTTCTAGGCGCCCGCCTAGGCGCTCTAGGCGCCCTAGGCGGTCCCCAGGCACCTAGAGGGCGCCTAGCGATTTTTTCAACATTGAGGCTACGCCCAAACCGTGACAGGCCAGTCGGAGGAGACGCCGGGGGACGTAGATGCGGAGGAAGACGAGGACCAGGAGGAAATGTCGGACGAGGAGGATGATGATCCGCTATGCCCAACAATACGTCTGTCGAAGGCGGAGATTCGACAGATCAGGGCGCCATGGAGGTTGGCGATTATCGTCAAAGTTATGGGTAGATCGATCGGGTACACGTACTTACTGCGCCGGCTGACGTCCATGTGGAAACCGAAGGGAAAGATGGAGCTAATCGCGATTGACAACGGGTACTTCATAGTGCGGTTTGGAGCGGTAAAAGACCTGGAACATGCCATGTTTGAGGGTCCATGGATGGTCATGGACCATTATTTGATCGTCAAACCATGGATTCCGGACTTTGATCCGTTCTCAGACGTCACAGAAAAGGTCCTAGTATGGGTAAGAATTCCTTGTCTACCTGCTGAGTACTATAGTCTAATCTTTCTCAGGAAATTGGGGAACAGGGTGGGAAGAACGATCCGAGTTGATCAAGCCACAAGCATGATGTCACGAGGGATGTTCGCCCGAATATGCGTTGAAGTTGATATATCAAAGCCATTGATTTCGAAGTTCAAGTATAAGGGACGTGTGAGATCGGTGGCTTATGAGGGCATCCATTTGGTGTGTTTCAAATGTGGTATTTATGGACATACACCTGATGATTTCCCCAAAGCAGTCAGACCTGCGAATGTATGCGATGATGCTCCAAACAGAGAGACGGAATGCAAAGGCTCAGGGGAATCACGTGGAGTTATAATCGGAGCAGAACCGTTTGGCGCATGGATGATTGCGCCAGGGCGAAAAAGCAGAAATGGGGGTCGAAAACATGAGAAATCCAACCGGGGAGTTGAAGAAGGGAGACAGGCGGCGATGCATGGCCAGACCCAATTTGCTCAAGCTACCAGATTTGCGGCCTTGGCAGAAGGGGAGGAAGAACGGGATGCTGAGGGGGGGCCTGTTGGGGCGGAGCAGGAGATGGTGGAGAAGCTGGAAAGCAACTTAGATCCGCGGCAGAGGGCTCGCGCAGAGAGGACTGAGGGGAATGTTATGAGGAGATCGAATGTGGTTGTGGTAGAGAAACAGATCCAGAATGCACCACCTGTAGTGCGTAGACCGCGAGAAAATGCGGAAGCCTCGACCACTCGTTCTCAGCGTGTAAATAGAGGGGGTTCTCGGAGAGCGGTGGAGGCGGACGAGCATGTTGTTGTTAGAGGCGAGCAAGGTGGCTTAATTGTCCACTCTGCAAGAGTGTGGGTCGGGGATGAGGCAACCGACCTCCCTTCTCCGGTCTGGCAACACACAAAGGAACACCATACGGACCCGCCAATATGCTACGACAATGAAGGCGATGCGGTGACGGAGATAGACGGGGACCAAATGCCACAAGAGGGTGATGAGGCCAGTATCGGCCTTTGAGGTTTGGATTGTTTTGTCTTCGCCTTTTGATTCTGTAATCCCATTTGGATTTCTGTTTGTTTTTTCTTATCCTTTTATTTTATGTTTATGTATCTGTTGACATGGAATTACCAAGGGGCGAGTGGACGGGCGGTCCACCATGCCCTAAAATTTTTATTGCAGACTTATAAGCCGAGCATCCTGGGTCTTTTTTAACCGAAAGTCTCCGGGGTTCAGGCCAATAATATCTGTTCGAAGCTCGGATTTTCAGACTGGATTCGCGTGGAAGCTGTGGGCTTCAGCGGGGGTATCTGGGTCTTCTGGAAGGAACCAATACATATCGATATTTTGTTTACTCATCCACAGTTCATTTTGTTACAGGTGACCCAGAGCGGGCATCCACCATGGGTGTTTGCGCCGGAATACGCGAGTCCGGCCCATCATCTGAGGCGCCGGCTTTGGAGAGATTTGTCCTAGTCAAAACAGGGCCCGCAGGGCCCTTGGATGGTGGCTAGGGACTTTAATTCCGTTATCACGAGAGATGAAACAAGCAATTATGTCTCCTTTTCTGCCCAAAGAAGCTCGGACTTTGTAAACTGGATCAATGAAGAGGGTTTTGTTGACATGGGCTACTCGGGACCAAAATTAACCTGGGTCAAACATGAATCCACAGATGGGGCAAAGGGGGCCAGACTAGATCGGGCGATGTGTAATCTTGAATGGCGCGGCCGGTACCCAGATGCTGTGGTGGAACACTTACCTCGTGTTTCCTCGGACCATGCGCCTCTATTAATTCGACTCTATGGGAGGCAGTGTTCTAATAGATTAAATTTCTTTCATTTTCAGGCTGCTTGGATTACCCACCCGGACTTGCAACAGGTAGTCGGAAGAATCTGGAGCCCCGAAGAAAACTTGGCAGATAATATACGGCGGGTAACGGACGGTCTCAGTAGTTGGAACAGGGATGTGTTTGGAAATGTGTACACGCGCAAAAGAAGCTTGCTATCCAGAATTGGTGGTATCCAAAAGATCCTGGCACGTCGATCACATAGTGGCTTGCGTAGACTCGAGAGGAACCTGCAAACACAACTAGAAGAAACCCTTTACCAGGAAGAGCTTATGTGTTACCAGCGGTCCAGAGAAGAATGGATAAAGTCGGGGGACAGAAACACAAAATTTTATCATGCTGCGGCCACAGTGCGAAAATCGCGTATCAAGATTTCGGGGCTGAAGGATGACAACGGGATGTGGATGCCGGAGGGTAATGAGTTGCAGGATCATGTCAGGACCTTCTTTTTAAATCTTTTCACCGAGCCCACCGACGGAGTAGACGTTTCAAGCATTGGCGACACCTTCCCACGCATTGGCCAGACGACTTGGAGGGTGTTTAAGAGAGAAGTTTCAAAGGAGGAAGTTTACACAGCAGTTTTCGACATGAAACTATTCAAGGCTCCGGGCCCGGACGGCCTACCAGCGGGCTTTTATCAACATACGTGGGAAGTTACTGGGGACAGTATCTTCAAGCTAGTCAGGGACGCCCTTAGTACTGGCAGGCTCCCGGAAGGAGTGAACGACACCCTAGTTGCGCTAATACCAAAAGTGCAGGTCCCTGAGACGGTCAAGCAGTTCAGGCCTATCAGTCTTTGTAACGTGAGCTACAAGATTCTAACAAAGACAATTACAAATAGGTTGAAGAGGATTCTTCCCCAAGTCGTAGGGTCATACCAAAGCTCCTTTGTACCAGGGTGCCAAATCTCGGACAATGTGATTGTGTACCAGGAAGTAATTCATACCATGCGTGAGGCCCGGGGGAAAAAGGTCTATATGGCTATTAAATTGGACCTAGAGAAGGCCTATGACCGCCTGTCTTGGGCGTTTATTAAGGACACTCTGAAACGGGTAGGTTTTAATGATATTTGGATTAATGTTATAATGACTTGCATTTCTTCGTCCAGGTTGGCAATAATTTGGAACGGAGACCGATTGGAACAGTTCACACCAACGAGGGGTATTCGTCAAGGCGACGCAATGTCCCCGGCTATCTTTGTTTTGTGTATGGAACGGCTCAGCCACCTAATTGCATCAAAGGTGAACAATAAGGTTTGGAAAGGTATCAAATTGGCCTTTTTACCTCTTTTTTGCAGATGACATGGTCCTTTTTACCGAGGCGACATACGAGCAAGTGGAAGTGGTCCAGGATTGTTTAAAGTCTTTTTGTGAAGCTTCGGGGCAGAAAGTTAGTCTTACTAAATCACAAGTATTTTTTTCGAAAAGTACTCCTCTCGGAGTTGCACAAGAAATATCCACAAAGTTGGGTATCGCAGAAACGAAAGATCTGGGGAGATATCTTGGTGTGCCTTCTGTGCATGGCCGGGTAACATGCAATACTTATGCAGGCCTTTTAGATCGGATTTCTGCCAAACTGGAAGGATGGAAAGCAAAGACTCTCACGCTAGCCGGGCGTGTCACTTTGGCAAAATCGGTACTGAACGCCATCCCGATTTACACTATGCAAACGGCAGCCCTCCCTAAGGGTGTCTGCTCGGAGATTGAGAAAAGGACCAGGCGTTTCATATGGGGCAGCGATGAACAATCCGGGAGCAACAAGATGAGTCTGGTGGCCTGGGACACAATCACTACGGATAAAACATGTGGAGGCTTGGGCTTGAGGAAATTGCAGACCATGAATGAGGCTTGTATGATGAAGCTTTGCTGGAGGCTAAAAATGGAACCTAATGCGCTCAAGGCAAAAACGCTTATTATGAAATATCACCATAGCTCTGGCTCACACCTGGACACCACACGTAAAAGAAATACTTCCAACGCCTAGAAAGGGATAAGCGCGGCTAGAGAAACCTTAGAGAGTGGGCTCACGCATGTTGTTCGCAATGGGAAATCGACTCGTTTCTGGATGGACCCCTGGCTTACACCAAAACCTCTATATGAAAAGTTATGTGGCACCCTGAGCCTCCCAGATCTTTACGCGAACGTGGAAGATTACTGGGACAAGGTAAGAGGCTGGAAATGGGAGAAGTTACAGAGATCTCTTCCCACTGAAGAAATGGAGCGCCTCGCCGATTTCTGCCTAGCGGATGAGAACATTCCAGACGGGTGGGGCTGGAGTCCAGATCCTCGGGGGTATTTCTCGATTAAATCAGCGTATGGGTGGGCGGATACTTCTGTAAGACAGGAAGTTGACAAAGTTTGGGGTCTTATTTGGGCGTTAAGAGTTCCGACAAGAATCTCAATGTTTATCTGGCTGGTTATGCATGGGAGATTCTTAACAAATTATGAACGCACTAGGAGACACATCACTTCTAATGAATGTTGTTATATTTTTGCAGGATAGCGAAAAGACTTGGATCACCTATTTAGACGCTGTGACGCCACGAACCGTATTTGGAAACAATCTCTACAGCGACGAACGGAGGAGGCCATGCGCAACCTCGATTGGGAAAGCTGGCTTACGATGAACCTGCAGGGGGATTGTAAGCAAGGTTTTGGGGACGGATGGCCAGAGCGGTTTGGAGTCAGACTTTGGTGGCTGTGGAAATGGCAAAACGAGGCAGTTTTTAATGGCACCTTTTTGCCATTCGACCAGAAAGTGGACTGGCTACGGAGATGCGATGGTGAGATAGCTGCGGCTTTTAAAGGGAGAAGATGGCCGATGCCGAGGCATATTCGGGGAGACGAAGCCACTTTGACGTGGGATAAACCAGACGAGGGATGGTTAAAATTAAATACGGATGGCAGTTGCAAGAGTGACGGCCTGGCAAGCTGCGGAGGTGTCCTTCGGGATAATCATGGTAACTGGTGTAGAGGCTTCATCTACAAAATTGGTAGATGTTCGAGTGCAGTGGCGGAAGCGTGGGGCATCCTACAAGGCTTGCGCATGGCTAAGGATTACGGTGCGCGACGAATAATCCTTGAATGCGATTCAAAGTTGTTAGTGGAGGAGCTAAGGGCGGGTGATGACGGGCAGATTCAACACAATAATATTGTTCGTCGGTGTGTTAAAGAAACGAAGAGGTTCACAGAAGTGAAAATTATGCATATTTACAGAGAACAAAATCAACTCGCTGACAAGCTGGCGAAGTGGGCGGCGATGCATCAGTTTGGCTATCACTTACTCGATTTTCCGCCGAGGGAGATTGAGGAGTTGGTTGCCCTTGACAGGATGGGAGCTTCGTTGATCGTCGCCGAGGGAGATTGAGGAGTTGGTTGCCCTTGACAGGATGGGAGCTTCGTTGATCAGACGAATATCACAACAACGATCTGTTACTGTTATCTAGTTTCTTAGATGGGTATCCCCCTCTTCACTGATCAAAAAAAAAAAAGTATTTTCCACCTATAAATACAAATTATACTTTCATTTGCAGTCTATATTATTATATTTTCCTTTTGAATTAGTATTTTCCACCTATTAAAGACAAAGGCGAGCCACCAGCTCCCTTTGTAAATGATGTGGGATCATTTTGATCTTACATTGAAAATGTTTGGAAAGATGAGCTATTCAAAATGTTTACAAACATAATTTCTTGCCCATCAATGTGGGCAAGTAGTGAGATGTCCAATTTTATTTTATTTTTTTTGTTTAGAAGTAAAGGAAAATTAAAAATGGAAAGAAAATATTTCAATAATAATATTTTACATCATCAAGTAGTAAAGGCATATTTTAAAAAATAGTAAATGTAAATTAAAAATGGAACAAAAATATTTCATTAATAATATTCTACATCATCAAATTAAATGTAACATAAATTAGGTAAAAAATCACGACATCTATATTATAATGGACTGAAAAAAAAAATGACTGAAAATGAATCTAATATTACTAATTGACTGAAAATATAAAAGGAAATAAATATTAATAATTGCCTGCAAATAAAAAATGATCCATAATTGACTAAAATAAAAAAATGGTCAGATCATTGCATTTTAATTAAAAATGGAATGAAAATTAAAAATTGGAGGAAAATATTTCAATAATAATATTCTACATTATCAATAGTAAATGCATATTTTAAACAATAGTAAAGGTAAATTGAAAATGGAACGGAAATATTTCAATAATAATATCAACATCATCAATTAAAAATGGAACGATAATTAGGTAAAAATATCACTGCATTTGATATTCTTATTGACTAATTGACTGAAAATAAAAAAGAATAATTGGCTGAAAATTAATTTGATATCACTAATTGACTGAAAATATAAAAGGATAACTAATTGAGTAATATTCTACCATTATATATTTAAACCCAAGTAACCTGTCCTGATGGATTGAAGGTGTTAGCTCTAGACGAAGATGAATAAGATTGTGTTGTCACTACCAATGACGTCTACAAAGAGGTTTCAATAATGTGTAAATATAATCGGTGATATTAAGTTTTTTTTTAAATGAAAAAATTGCTATATATCTAGACAAAAAAATATATCTTCCATACAAATGAATAAGGATACCAATTCGTTTCTATAACTGAGTTGTTAGAGAACGAGCACATTTGTCTAATTTATGAAAATACTAAATAATGATAAATAAAATCTTCAAAGTTATAGCACCGTATGCATACATCTAGACATTACTATTAATTAGAGCAATTATTTGCACAAATTCAAGCAATGATAACATCAAAATATATAAACGATCCAAACCATATCTTTAATTGCACTATTTAATATTTGACGTTCTAATTTAAATAATTATATATCGATTCATATATTCTTAATATATTACAACAAATTCATTCCGTGCATCGCACGAGTGTAAATACTAGTATAATTAAAAGTAAAATCCTCCTTCTAGCATTTTCCCGCCCAAACTCATTGTATTGGTCAACTTATTTAATTATGCTAAACTATGAAATAATTAATGATGGTAATAGAAATCCTAGAAGAATATAGAATACAAGAATATTTAATCATGGTTATATTATATTACTGTGCCTCACGGAATATAATACAAGAATATTTAGTTATGGTTACATTATTATTGTGCTCACCGTCATTATATACTAAAAGACATTTTATATTATTATTATTATTATTATTATTATTATTATTATTATTATTATTATTATTATTATTATGTCATTATGTAATAATAAAATAGAATTACAATAATAATATTATTCATATAATAATAATTAAAACAAAATTATATACAAAATGAAATTAAAATTTAAAAACATAAACTAAAAAAAAAAAAAAAAAAAAAAAAAACAGAGAGACAAAGGGGAACCCGTCTTTGGAAATGATGTTTGATCCCACATCAAAAATGTTTGGAAAGATGAGTTCTTGAGCTCCTCTATATAAGAGGAACTAGGGGTGGGCACTTCAGTTCGGTTTATCCAAACCGAACCGAACTAAACTGAACGGTTCGTGATTTTGTAACCCGAATGGTTTAGTACCTAACCGAATGCTATATAATTTTTTTAATAAATAATAATAATGATAATAATAATAATAATAATAATAATAATAATATAATAATAATAATAATAATAATAATAATAATAATAAAGAAGTAAATTCAAGTTCCTTGATGCTTGCTCCGCGGTTCAGTTCTCATTCTTACGGGTACCGAACCTTAAATTTTTTATTTGATTTCTTTATAGCTTGTTTTTTACATTGCACTTTTGTTGTTTGTCGCAATTGTTCTTTACCTCACAATTATATCTAACTTGAGTTATATTTACAATATTCAGTATTTTTCTTAGTTTCATGTTTTTCTATAAATTTAATGTGCTTTACAGTCATTCTAATTTTGATTTACAGTGCACTATAATTATTTTCTAGTACTGGAATATATTTCGAGTGCACTAGCAATGACAGATTGTGTCCAAAAATTAACTATATAGTAATTGACATTTGTTCTTTTAATATCAACTATACAGATAGATGATTATTCATCTTATCAATAAAAATATTCCAACTGAAGAGTCGGTTGTGCAAAAACGTTAACTGATGTTTGGTAATTAGTACTTAGTATTGTGTTTGAACTTTGGATTGCTATTTTGTTATATAATGTTTAGAGTTTGAATTTGGATTATGTGAATATGTATTGTTTGGTAGTATGTTCGAAAAATTAGGAAATGTTGAAATTTGGGGATCTTAAACCAAACCGAAACCGAACCGTTTCAAACCGAACCTAAGCCGAACCGAACCTTAATGTTAAACCGAATGGTTTAACTTTTTTAAAACCGAAACACCGAAACCAAAACCGAAACCGGAAAAAACCAAATCGAAACCCGAAACGCCCACCCCTAAGAGGAACAATGCTCCCCTTTCAAACATAATTGCTTGCCCATTAATATGGACACGTATTGAGAAGCCAAAAGATTCTTATTTAAGAAGTCTTAGTTTAATAACTTTTTATTTTAGTTTTTTTTTTTAAGAAAAAACTTATTTATTAGGGGTGTTTGGGAAATATTAACTCAAAATGTATATGTGTTGTTTAGTTTTTAGCTGTTCGGAGCAAATTGCTGAGTTTATTTTTGTTGTTTTGATTAAAGAAAAAATGTTAAAATGGAGAATTTGTTAAAATTTTTGAGAATTTTTCAATAATCAAACAAGGTCATTTTCCATAATTATTATGGCAATTAACAATTTTTTTGGTTCTGATTGGGCTGGCTGTCCTGAGGATCGTAAGTCAACTAGTGGTTATGCTGTTTTTCTTGGTACCAATCTTATATCATGGGTATGTAAGAAACAAAGAACTATTGCTAGATCATCTAGTGAGGCTGAATATAAAACTCTAGCAGATGTCTGTGCTTAGGTAATTTGGATTCTCTCTCTACTGCGTGAAGTTGGCGTGACAGGTGTGTCTACTCCCAAGTTGTGGTGTGATAATCTTGGTTCTACATACATGTGTGAAAATCCTAATTTTCATGCTCGGACTAAGCATGTAGAAATTGATTATCAATTTGTTAGAGACAGAGTTGCAAATGGAGATATACATGTTAATTTTATTTCGACTAAGGATCAACCGGCAGATATATTTACTAAAGCTCTACTTGGCCCTAAACTTTCTTTTCTTTGAGACAAGCTACAAGTCACTACTGTACCTTGTGCTTGAGGGGGAGTCCAATTTATTAAAAAAAAATAAAATTGAGCCCCTAAAAATTGGAGCATGTGTCGTTGCCCTAGTCACACATGGCTAGGACCATCCTTGAGTGCAATTGTTATATCATGGGCCATGATCTACCTTCCATTGTAGACTTTGGTTCAAAACGACATTCAAATTATATACTTGTAGTTAACATATTATGTACATTTAGTTAATAAATTATGTACCTACTACAATTAATATATTATGTATATACATTTAGCATATTATGTATATGCAATGAATTAATTATGTACCTATTATAACTACTACAATTAACATATTATGCACATGCAGTTAAAATATTATGTACCTGCAATTTATTTATATAAGTACATAATCTTTTAACTAAATGTACATAATATGTTAACCACATGTATATGAAAGGTTGGTTCGGGTATGACTATGAAAGCTTTGTGGATGTGTCGAGAAGAGTAATGCAATGAAGGTCTCGGCTGCAGCAGGCGTGAGGTGCTCTTGTCCATGTTAGTTAAAAGTTCAATGCATGCCCAATTTGTAAAAGTTCAATGCATGCCCAATTTGTTTGTTTGGGCCGATCCGATTCGGTACGGTCTATTTGCTAGAATAGGCGAATTAGAGTTAGTTCGTTTTATACTACAGAAAGTTCAGTCATGACCTGACTTGTTTGAACCGGTCTTGATCCGATTCGATCCATTGCTACAATGGGCAGACTTGACCCGACTTGTTTGGGTCAGTCCGACTCGATCCATTTGCTACAAAATAAACATGCTGGCTATGGGGTTCGAACCCATGCGCACTTATGTGCAGAAGATCTTAAGTCTTCCCCCTTAACCTCTCGGGCAAACCAGCTAGTATTGATACATCTTGTTGTTAAATGATACAGTTCCAACAGTTGTTTCCTCCAACAAAATGGGCAACAGAGTTCAATGATGGAATAATCTATTAACTGAATGTATATAATATGTTAACCATATGTATATAAATTAAATGTTGTTTTATATTAGGGTCCACAATACAATGTAAATCCTGGTCCATGATATAATTTGACTTTACTTAGTTTGAGTGGATTGAAAAATTGACCAATGAAGTAAAATCCTCTTTCTAGCATTTTCCCGCCCAAACTCATTGTATTGGTCAACTTATTTAATTATGCTAAACTATGGAATAATTAATGATGGTAATAGAAATCCTAGAAGAATATAGAATACAAGAATATTTAATTATGGTTATATTATATTACTAGTAGTTGCACCCGTGCGGTGCACGACAATATGGATACGTAATTATCAAAAAAAATAATTGGATAGTGAACTAAATGAAAATTTTTTATACATTATTGAATACTTCTTTGTATACGACTTTTGTAGTCGTATTTTTAGATTTTACAGTTTCATCCCAAATAAGAATTTTTAATCCCTTAGGATTACTAACTCTTGACACTGCTACATACATTTGACCATGATTAAAAACCGGTCTCTTAAAAAACAAACCCACGTTGGATAGTGTCTGGCCTTGGCTTTTATTTATTATCATTGCATATGACAACATTAGTGGAAATTGCTTCCTTTGGAACTTAAAAGACAATCTTGCATCAGAAGGTGTTAAGGACATCATTGGAATTAAGACCTTTGTACCGGCACTTGCCGCGCATAGTATTTGAGCTTCTAAAACATGATCTGCCAACTTTGAAATGATCATTCTTGTACCGTTGCACAACCCCAATGAATGATCAATATTCCTCAGAAGCATAACTGGTGAGCCAACTTTTAGAGTCAATGAGTGATTTGGAACTCCTGAACACCTTAAACCATTTAAAAATTCTGCAGTGTGCAGATCAGGAAGCATGTCAACATTTGAATTAGATTTACAAACCGAATCACAACTGAGATACGTCCTTCCTTCGGCATTATTATAGTCATTCATGTATTCATTTACTGCATCCACAATATCCAAAGTTGGTGTCAAAATAGCACGATCTTTTAGGTATTGAATATCACTCTAACCACTGCAGAACATAGGGAATATGTTATCAACAATTGTAGAAATTGGATCCTCAACACAAATTAGCACTAATTCTTCAGGAATATTTATCTCACATTCTCCATGCAAACAATCACCAATTGTTCCATCACCTATATTAGCAATCCACTTTGCAAATTTTTCAATCTCTTTAACTTCAGTATCTGATTGCAATGACCTAAGCCTGAGATTCTTTGTTAGCCTAAATACTTTACAGCTTCTCCAAAGATATGATGCATTTATACTTGCTCCAACAATATCTTGCCTGGTTCCCTTTGGAATGACTGGTAGAATCTGTCTGAAATCTCCACCTAACACCACGGTTTTCCCACCAAAAGTCATATCCAAGCTTTTTGGATTTTTAGCACGCATGATATCTCTCATAGTACAGTCTAAAGCTTCAAAGCAAAACTTATGCATCATCGGTGCCTCATCCCAAATGATCAACTTACTTTGCATTATCAACTGTGCCAAAGGACTACTTTGACTGATGTTGCAGGTTGAATCTTCATTAACAGCTATTGGTATTGAAAATCTTGAATGCGCAGTTCTACCTCCTGGTAGTAGAAGAGATGCTATGCCACTTGATGCCACGTTTAAAACTATATCACCCTTTGACCTTAAAGCAGAAGACAATGCTCTCCATAAGAATGTTTTTCCCATTCCACCGTATCCATAAACAAAAAACAGGCCTCCCAGATTATTCTCAGCATCTTGCAATACTTCTCCATATATAGCCCTTTGTTCTTCGGTGAGTTGATGCACCAATTTATCATTCTATTCCATCATGACATTAATATCATATGCTAATTCCTCTTGTATCAACCGATTGGTGGTTCTAGCATGATTCTCTAAATCCGGTACTGGCATCAACAGAAAGTCTTTCAAACTCTTTCCCATAGCAGAAAACATTATTTGTATCTCATGAAGTGCAAAATTCTTTTTCTCATCTTCAGATAAAATCAAATCTGTGATAGTATTATCAATCGCATATTATAACTATGTGTATACAAATAATTTGTACAACATGAAAGTACAGAAACAAAATATTACCTGTAATCCCCAATTGAGCACTAATCTTGAATTGTGCATCCTCAGCCAAATAGTGCCAGGCAGCTTCCCACACAACTTCTGGTTTTCCCATTGAGTTTGACATTAATAGGGTGACAAACAATATTCTCAAATTTACACCTGTCGCCCATTGACTTTCTTCTTCTATAGCATGAACATATTCCCTGTCGCCGTCGACTAATCCTCTTGCAGAACACGCATCCCTGAAAGATTCATATTGCACACCGTCTACTTTTTTTTTTATGTCCAAAAAACATGTGGGCCCTTTTACTTTATTCAAAAGACATTTCAAATAAAATATCTCCCCTGTACCAGGTGGCACATAGAAAACTCTACCTATTGCAAATCCTCTTTTCCTTGGTTGCCATTTCCTAACATCTTTCTTCCATACAAATTTAGTTGGCATTTCGGCATATGTCAGTTGTCTTGCAGCTGGGTAGGTTTTATTTGCCTCAAACCATTCTAAGAACATGATTGTTGGACGGCTTAGTATGTTATCAACTGGATCATCATCTGCAAATACGCCACTTTGTTGATTTGGCAAGTGAAAGCTTAATCGCTCAACAGCTGGTGTCCTTAACTGTATATCAAATCCAAATAATCGCCAAGATGCTTCACATGGAGAGATGTACCAAAAATCATAGAACATACTGATTTCATCAATAACTTTTGGACATTCTGCATCGCAGTTGGCTTTGAAAAACTCTGCTGTTACCCTGTCATGGCCCTTGTTGACGTACTTGAACAAATACTTGATTGAACGGGACTGATTACACCATCCCACGTTAATATGAGCTCTTTACTTTTGCAATAAATGTCTATTGTGTGGTACTACGTACCTATTATCCAACTGAATACCATTACGCATGACAGACCGGCCATTGTCTCGTCTGTGATATATAGGATAACCATGCTCGTCCACAATTGACAAATTAACAAACTTCTTTGGAAAGTGTTTAGTACATTTACCATTCGCCATACATGGAGAAGTCAACTGTGCTTTCCCGCAAGGACCATGCATCATAAATTCCTCAACAACTTTGAAGTATTCTGGATCTGTTTCTTGGTCAGGTAACTCAGCTAAAATAATGTTGTCCAGATTTATACCACTTTGCGCTCGATTGTTTTTATTCAGGAACAAAAGTATATGAGCATGCGGTAGACCTCTTTTTTGAAACTCTATGGTATAGATCACTGTTAACAATGAAAAAGATAAGAAAGTTTAGAATAGAGCTAAATCTTGGGACATTGCTATGGGTTAGAAACTTCATCATTAAAATAGTAGCTTATTTTTCACGTACCTCCAATGACTGGGCCAAATAACTTGTTCTTTCGACATTCTGATAGTAGGGCATCCAACTTCAATTTGAATATTCTACAAATTATGTCTGGGCGATCTTCTGGCCTTAATTTTCTTGTATTCAAGAAGCGTTGTACCTCAGGCCACTTGGGGTTGCAGAATTGACACGGTTGTCAATTTCATTGTTCGTATCATAGATATACAGCTGTGCGAAATGTGGTTTCTTACCGTCTACCGAAAATAGAGTACCAATGTAGTGGAAGTTCTGGCCATTTATACGGAAGATTGGGGGACCACCGTTGCTGTTCACGTTTCGGTCTATTTTACCACCCATCGAAGTGAAGCAGAACATACTATTGTATGCTCTAATGTTGTGTAGAAATTGCTTGTTTTTTTCTCCTTCTCCAAAAAAAAAGATCATATATAGCTTGTGGTGGCACCATCGTTTGTGGCAATTGGATCTTACCATTGTTGCAACACAGGTTATATTTTGGGTGGCCGCGATTATCTGTTTTGTGTGTCCTTTCTTCGTACCAAAAAAGCGCTCCACAGTGTTGACATGTTATAGTTGCATCACCAAGATCTTGGTATTCCACTAAGTTGAGAATTCAAAACCGATTAATTAAACTGTAACATATGAATTAGAAGACCGAATAATATTATACATACCAGTATTGAAAGCAGTCAGTTCTGTAATTTGAGACTTATTTGCTTGTTCGTCACCTGATTGGTTAAAATTTGAAATTCCAATTGTCGACTGCATTAGTACTGTAACTTGGTTTGTGCACGATGTCTCGTTGCATTGTTTTGTACCTACCATGTACATAAATCATCTTATCTATAAATATTTTGAAACATATCCAAAAAATTGTAATGACATTATAATTTGTATACAAATAATTACTTACCATTTGCACTTTCTTGGATATGTTGTTGTGTAATTGGTGACAATCCTACGTAGAATATATCATATTAGTTTCCCAAAAATAATAATCCTTTTGGGTGTAAGAACTAAATATGACTGAAACAAAGAAGTAAACCATGAAACATTTGCAAACTACTACTATTTAATATTAAACGTACCATAATTGTCTTGAACGGTTTTAGAAATTATATCCATATTGGAAACTCTTCAAAATCTTGAAACAAATCTCGGTTGACAACATTACACTGGATAACAGTTTTACCCTCATCCATGCATTTCCTTTTGTTGCAGTTTGTGTTACCTAATTAATTTATAGTTTACTTTTTTTAGCTGGCATAAAAAAAAAATTATTAAGCAACAAAAATGATATAAAAAATACTTACCATTGGATATATCCTGTAGAGGTGGTCGTTTGTTCTCAGACATTGTGAAGGTACCTTTTATATAACATATTTAACATTTTTAATGATAGATTGTTTATAATATGTAACTGGAATAAAAACAATTAAGTAATTGGCCATTAACTAAAAACTAACCGTTAAGTATATCGCTTGTTGCACTTGAAGGTAATGGCTTTCGTCCTCCTAACACAAAATGCCTTGATTTACTGTTGCTGGTTGTATATTCCATGCTTCGCGTACTAATTTGTATATCCAAAGATTCTTTATTAACTGAAAAGACATAACATGTTTGTAATATGTTATAACCTGTTAAATAAAATTTTACAAACTTTAAATAGTTTACCTGTTGTAAGAGCACTTTTTGGTCTATCATTTGAATTACAATATGGTTGTGGTGTGTATTCCACTTGTGGATCATTAGTATTCTCTTCTTGAATGGTATCGTTGTTCTCTACATTTTATGCAATGACAAAAAAAAAATATTGTCAAAAACCATACATGAATTAAAATCTGTATTAAAATTACAATGGTACACACAGTACCGTGTAACCTAAATATAATATATGCAATATCGAAACGCTAACATAGTTAATAACGTTTTGTGAATAATGTACATTTTGTATTAATTAAAACTGTTTCTGACATTCACGGTCCACAATCTTGCGTGGATCATGACAAACACAGTACTAAAAAATGCCACATAGTACAGTGCAAGAAATAATGCAATGTAAAAATGGTAACATATTTAAACACTATTAGAAGCTATGTATTATAAGAAATAATGCATTACTTTAAATCGTGAATACATTAACCATGGTCTACACAGTACCGTGTAACATAATTAAAAATCAAATAAAAAATGGTAAATGCAACTAATGTAACATTTCTTACAAAAATAATGTACCTTAAATACACAAATAATTAAAACAATTAATATGTTGTTTTGAATGTTGTTAGTGTAGAAGAAACAATTTTCCTCATGTGGTATGTTGTTTTGAATGTTGCAATTATGATATCTGTTTGTAGTTGGAGTATGCATATTTGCTATATCTTGAATGCTTTATTAGGTGACCATCATTAATGTTTTGACATATACTAAAATGATTATGATTGTTCAATTTTTTTTTTTTTGGAAAACCACAATGCAGTATACTATTCCTGTAATTGAATACACATGTTCCCCCTTATATTTTTGCACTTCTTCATTTTACACATGTACAAACACTGTTTTAAAGTCTTTTGGCAAATGATGAATCTTTAAATCTGATGCCATTATTGTACACTACAGTTTAATACATGTTAGATGATGGCCTGCTAACTGTGATGGTAATTATTACTCAATGTAGAACTATCTATAAAGAGATAGTATATTTGATCACTTACTAAATGAGAAATACATATTTTTCAGATTTTAATATAGGACTATATACTTATACTCTGATGAATTCTATTATTTTGTTTAGAATTTGATCAGTTTGACCAAGTCTAGATTTAAATGAAAGTAATGTTGATTTAAATGTCTATAATGTAGGACCGTGTATAAATGGCTAAACTATTTGATTCCTTTGAATTTTAGTTTTTGAATGACATAATTTGTGTGTTTGATTGATTATCTGTGAAGTGTTACATTTTGACTATTGTTAGATGTTATTATTTTTTGGTAGTTTGGTAATGAAAATCTTTTAAATGTGTGATTTTTAAAGTAAAATAGCATTGTGTATACAGTTTAAATATTGACAGATGGCTATATTTAAATCAGTTTAGAAAATTGTGTTCGTTCTTGATTCTTTGACAAATGATGAATCTTTGTTTCTGATGCACATATTGAATGACTAAAATAGATTTTTAATACATGGAATCTTTATTTGTTTTGACATTTTTTTTTTTGCACAAAGATTGAATACATGTTACATGATGATTTGTGGCAGTGCTGCCAGATTCTTAGATATCACAGCTTCTTAGTGTTCACATTACAAATTAGTAGATTATATATTATGTAGTATGGGATGAGTATTTACTCTTCAAAGTACACAATAGTTGTTAGTTTTGTAAATTGTAGTTGTTGAAATGTTTCTATTTTAGATGTGTTAACATAAAAAACAGTCCTCTAATGTGTATTTTTTTTTTTTATACAGAAATTGACATGATGATATAGTTTGCCAATTTGAAAATACCAGTGTGATCTTGTAATGTACTAAACATCAGTGTGAGTTTTTACTGGTAATTTGAAGGCTCTAACGTGTATCATATTTTTTGTACAATTCTTGAAAGTTTCTTGAATACATTGATTTTTTTAAAATTTTTTTGAAGTAATGTATTCTATTTAGTAAGGTTTTAATTTAGTTAGGACAATCATAATTAGATTGGATTTTCAGCAAGCTATACTATATATATATATATATATATATATATATATATATATATATATATATATATATATATATATATATATATATATATATATATATATTTTAATTCACCAAGCCAATTTTAATTTTTAAGTAATGTTCATTTAAAAGTCTAGAATATAGGACTATCTTTTTTTGAATGCTACTACTTGTGAGTATTAATATTATTATCTGTGTTTATAATTGTATAACCTAGGATTAGTTTTCTATGGTTAGAATGAGTCTACTGTCTGTATCCTATTAGATAGGAGTAGTTAGAGGTAGACTGAGATATACTCTCCTGTAATTCTATCGTTGGTTAATTGGAATTGATTTTGAATTCTCATATGGTATCAGCCTAAACACGATCCTCCACCACAAAAACGCTACCCCCCTACCCATGTCGTCGAACTCCTCCGATCGCACTCCATCTGCCGTCGGCGGTTCATCTCCGGCGAACCCGAACCCCCTCGCCGGAGCACACCACTTTATATCCATGAAATTAACCTCTAGGAATTTTCTGTTTTGGAGAACCCAGCTAATACCCTTTCTTAGAGGCCAGGATTTGATCGGCTTTGTGGATGGAACCACCCCATGCCCGGCAGCCACTCTCACCACGGTCTCCGGCAATTCCGGTACCAGCACAACCACTACGGCGACAGCCCCGAACCCAGCATATAAAACATGGATACTCCAGGATCAGTCGATCCTTTCTCTATTAATATCCTCGATTTCAGATGAGGTATTGCATCTCGCGGTTGGCCGGAATACCGCCGCCGACGTTTGGAAATCAATCTGCTCCGCTCTCGGCTCCAACACGCAGGCTCGTTGTCTGAGTTTGCTGGGCCAATTCCAGGCGCTCCAGCAAGGAAACTCCACGCCGGGGCGATTACCTTGGACGGGCGGAGCTCCTGGTAGAAGCACTCGCGCAAGCTGGACAGCCTCTCTCCATGGCCGAACAGAACCTTTACGTTCTGAGAGGCCTGAGGCCGGAGTACCGTGCATACGCTACGTCTCTCACCGCTCATGCGCCGATGTCGCTCCAGCATCTCGCTGATCATCTGCAGGCCGCCGATTTCATATTGGCAGATGACTTTCCGGACGCTGGCAGTGGTTCGCCGTCGGCGCTCTATGCAGGCCGAGGCAGTGGTGGCCGACACTCCCAGTCCAGCAATAATCAAAACAGCGGTGATGGTGGCCGGCAGTCCCAGTGGCGTGGTGGAAGAGGTGGCAGAAATCATCGGGGTGGCCGAAATCAGCGCGGTGTACCACGTTGTCAAATTTGTAGATCGCAGGGACATATCGCGGTCTACTGTTATAAACGGTACACGACGCAGCCACCTGCGCAAGCCCATGTTGCAGTGTCCGGCGAGTCCCCGGGCACATCCGTACCACCGGCCGACGCGTGGTATCCTGACACGGGTGCCACGGCTCATGCCACTCCCGATGCCGGCATGATAACATCCGCGGAGGAGTATAATGGCCCGGATACGCTCCGGGTGGGAAACGGTATAGGTTTAGTAATCTCACGGGTTGGCCATGCATCAATCCCATCTTTGTCAAAACAATTGTTTCTATCTGATGTATTACATGTCCCGAAATTAACTGTTCCCCTATTGTCTGTTCAAAAATTCGCTAAAGAAAATAGTGTGTTTTTTGAATTTCATGACAGTTGTTTCATTGTGAAGGATTCCAAAACCAAGGCAGCGCTTCTTAAAGGCCCGACTTCTGGAGGTCTGTACAAGCTACCTGTGTCCTGGAGTCATTTTGCGTTCGTCAGTTCCCGGGCAACACCCACAATCTGGCATCGCAGACTCGGTCATCCCACATAGTCTAGTGCAAAATAAAATTCTTCAGCATTGTTCAGTTACTCCAAAATAAAACTAGTTTCGGGTCATGTACGGCTTGTCACCTCGGCAAGTCCTCTCGGTTTCAATTAGATAGGATAAAAGAATCTAGCAACAATGTACTAGATCTATTGTATACGGACATCTCGGGGCCTGCACCAGTTGTCTCGTCTAGTGGTTATCGTTATTTCCTTCTGTTTGTTGATGATCATTCCCGGTATTGCTGGTTTTATCCATTAAGGGTAAAAATCAGACATCTATAAAATGTTTGATGTGTTTCGTGTGTTGGTAGAGCGGCAATTTTCGCGCTCTATCAAGTCTATACAGTCGGATCTAGGGGGTGAGTACCGCAAACTTCATACCACGTTTCAAACCCTTGGGATTAATCACCGTCAATCATGCGCTTACACGCATGAGAAAAAACGGAAGAGTTGAGCGCCGTAACAGACACATTGTCGAAACGGGGCTTGGCTCTTCTCGCCCAAGGGGCTGTCCCACAACAATACTGGGATCATGCTTTCGAAACAGCCACGTGTCTAATCAATTACCTACCTTCCTCAACATTAAATTTTGAAAGTCCATATTACTGCCTTCAATAAAAGTTACCCCCATATCAGTTTCTACGTGTCTTCGGGTGCTTATGTTACCCGTATCTAAGGCCTTATAATCGGCATAAAATAGAGTTTCGTTCCACACCGTGTGTCTTTCTGGGGTATCCTCCGTCCTTTCGAGGATACAGATGCATGGACTTAACCTGTGGGAAGACGTATATATGTCACCATGTGCGGTTTGACGAGTCTATTTTTCCCTTTGCCACAGGTACATCACCGCGAGCTGTTGAGCCACAGCCTGTGCCGTGGGCAGCTGGTCCCATAGTACCAGTTCACAATGAACCTGGCAGTTAGCCCTATCTCTACTATACCACACGACTCTGACCCCTAGCCAATAGCTCAAGAAGTGCCACAATTGGCCATTGGAGCTCACTGTACCGGCTTCTCGGGGCGGGGTCCGGGGTCGGGTCGGACACAACCTCAAGAGCGGGATCATGTTATGCGTCTCTGCCGCATGACACAGGGCACTGATGAAGAATTCCACGCCCTAACTGCAGTCACTGCTGATCCAACATGTTATTCTCAAACAGTTGGGCACCCACAGTGACGGGATGCCATGGATCAGGAGTTTAATGCTCTACTGCATAACAACACCTGGCGTCTGGTCCCACCTGATCCTACTATGAATATAATCGGATGTAAGTGGGTGTTTCGCACCAAGCGTACTGTAGATGGCTCGGTAAAACGGCACAAGGCTCGTTTTGTGGCGAAAGGTTTTAATCAGGTAGCCGGAGAGGACTTCTTCGACACCTTCAGTCCCGTGGTCAAACCGACAACGGTTCGGCTTCTTTTTTCGTTGGCCATCACCAACAAGTGGACTCTACGACAGGTAGATGTGCACAATGCATTCCTAAATGGGCATCTAGCCGAAACAGTCTATATGAAGCAACCTTCCTGTTACGAGGACCCGACTCACCCTAATCACGTCTGCCACTTGCAAAGGTCTCTCTACGGCCTGAAACAGGCTCCGAGGGCATGGTTCAAGAGGCTGCGTGACTTTCTTCTTACCACAGGGTTTAATGCGTCAAAGACGGATGTCTCTCTCTTCTACTACAGCTCAGATGGGTGTCAGGTTTTTCTCCTTGTTTACGTCGATGACATCATTATGATGGGGAGCAATGCTACACTGGTTAATACTTTATTAAGCCGGCTGGCTACTGCGTTCAAGATCCGGGATCTTGGCAAACTGGGGTTCTTCTTATGCATTGAGACTGTGGACACTAAAGGCGCATGATCCTATCCCAGCGTCGTTATATGTCTAATTTGTTGAATCGAGCTGGTATGGTTGACTGCCACACCAGCACAGGCCGTAACTCCATCTGATGAACCGTTTGATAATCCCACACAGTACCGTCGAATTGTTGAGGCTTTACAGTACCTCACTATCTATCATACGCAGTGAACCGTTTGTGTCAGTTTATGCATACTCCGACAGTTGATCACTGGGCCATGGTCAAGCGGGTCTTACGGTATATCAAAGGCACCTTGGATTATGGGCTTCGTCTTAGTTCTTTCCGACTGCTGCCATTCACGCCTATTCCGACTCTGACTGGGCCGGCTGTCCGATTGATAGGAAGAGCACTAGTGGGTATGCGGTGTTTCTCGGGACTAATCTCGTCTCTTGGCTATCAAGGAAGCAACGGACTGTGGCCGCTCTTCGACTGAAGCAGAATATAAAGCCCTAGCTGATGTTGCCGCTGAAGTCACTTGGGTTGTCTCTCTTCTCCCGTGAGCTTAGTCTACACACTGGGCAGCCTTCTACTCTGTGGTGTGATAATTTAGGAGCACCATATCTGTGTGCTAATCCAGTTTTCCACGCCAGGACGAAGCATGTTGAAATCGACTATCATTTCGTCCGTGATAAGGTTGCCAGCGGGGACTTTGTGGTTAATTTTGTATTGACTAAAGATCAGCTGGCCGATGTCTTCACCAAGCCTCTTCCCGAACCCAGATTTATAGCTCTTTGAGACAAGCTCAACGTTGTGTCTCTAGCACCGTGTGCTTGAGGGGTGTGTGAGTATTAATATTTTTATCTTTGTTTATAATTGTATAACCTATGATTAGTTTTCTATGGTTAGAATGAGTCTACTGTATCCTATTAGATAGGAGTAGTTAGAGGTAGACTGAGATATACTCTCCTGTAATTCTATCGTTGGTTAATTGGAATTGATTTTGAATTCTCATCCTACTTATACTGTGATCAATCAAATATTTTGGATACAATTTTGTCCTTAAAGTATAATGTAATTTTAACTTTACCAAAGCTATATCTAAATTAAAGTAAGGTTCTTTTAGGTTAGTTGTCATAAAGAATAGTTCTCTATAGTGTACTTTTTACAGATATGTACTAAAAAACAGTGTGATTTTGTAATTCTAGAAAGAGAAGTATTACTCAGCTATGTTTCATACGAATGTGTATCATCTATCATTGTTTAAACTAAATTTTGAGCAATCCAAAACTGTTTTTTTTTTTTTTTTGAAATATATGGAAGGGGGACACCCACAGGTTACACCAGAAGACTATTTTTTTTCTTTAATTTGTTTTGATTGCTGTTTTGGGGTTTAATTGAGTTAGTGCTAAAATTGACTATCTACTTTTCAATTGACAAAGTCAAATATAATTTTTAACTACTGTTCATTTAAAAGTGTAGAAAATAGGACTATATACTTATAATCTGGTCAATCTATTATTTTTGGTTAAAATTTTATCCTTAAAGTTTTAATTACATTTTAACTTGACCAAGTCTATATCTAAATGAAAGTAATATTGATTTAAAGGTCTAGAATGTAGGACTATCTATTATAATTAAATTTTAACTTTAAAGTTGAATTGCATTTGAACTTGACCAATTATATATCTAAATTAAAATAATGTTGATTTAAAGGTATAGAATGTAGGACTATCTATAAAGTGAATGTATATTTGATTACTTTCAATTTAGTGTTTTAATTTCAACCATTAGTGTGTTTGATTGATTATATGTTTTCTATACAGTGTAACTGTTTTACTATTGGTAGATGTTTGTCTTTTTTATTAGTTTGCTAATGATGATATTTAAACTGTGTGAGTTTGAAAGAATATAGCAATATGTATATAGTGCAAATACTGAGTTTTATTACAGTAGATATAGTATAATTAAAAATACAGACTTAGTACTTGACTACAAATTTAGCAGATGGGTAAAATTAAATCAGTTTAAACCCTCTTCTGGTCCCTGGTTGACTGTGCTTGCTTCCTTAACTGATTGTGATTGTGTTTGCTTCCTTGTGTTTGGTTCCTTCTCAGATTGTTTGCTTGCTCCCTTCATTCTTGCCCTGCATACAGTTTCATATATCTAACAATATATAAACTAATAAACACAGTGTATAAAAAGAAAGCATAGGTAAACAACAAAGCAAAGAGTCTATTTTAGATTGAAACATAATGAAATTGTTCAGCACAAACAAAGAGAAATTGAGCAGGGCAAAATATAAAAACCACAGAAATGTGGTAATAGTCTGTAGTATCCAAGATCTTAAATTTTTTCCTGTTTAACAACAACATTTTTTCCCTTCTTCCTAGAAGAGAGAATTGATCCAGAAGCGATCTCTTGACACCATTAGGATCTTCAGGTTCAATGTCTAGACTTTGAGACTGCTGTATACTTAATGGACTGTTGACCTCATTGTCTCCATTAGAAGCCTCCTGTATATTAAAAGTTGATTTAGTCCAAAACATGTCAAACATAGACTTAAAAATGTAAATATTTATTTTACTTTATTAAAAATAACAACCTGATCAGATTCCTCATCTTCATCCCCATCCTCATCTATCATTTTTGTCATCAAGTCCTTCTCTTGGTCTTCAATAAGTTTAGAACAGTATGCTGACACTAAGACTTCATCCCTTAGAACTCTCATCACAGTGTAGGCTGAATTAGCTCTCTTCATGAACTCCATTTTTAATGATATCTTAAATATCATTCTCAGACCAACTAAGGATTCCAATTCTCTTGGAATTTCAGGAACCTAAAATAAAGAAAATAGCATACTTAAAAAAAAAAAAAAAAAAGACAAACACAGTTCATATGAAGTGTTAAATTTTACAGTACTGTTACTTTACCTTATTATACTTCGTGTACAAACTGTGTGCCGGGATACCAACTAATTCAGAACACTCTCTATCCCATAAAAGGAATGGAGCATCTCGTAGACCTTTATCTAGAACAATAACTTTGACCTGATACCTTGCCATGCCTCTTGATACTTCTTATCACAGTGTGTACAAATCAGATCACCTAATTGTCCAGAAAGCTTTCTGTTACATCCTGGTGACATGCATGAGATGTACATCCATCCAAAAGAGCCTTCAATGGCCACAATTTCAGCAGGTGCATAGAACTCCCCATTCTACCATAGAAAACGTAACTTGGTTTACTCTGTCTTATTAAATGTATAATGAGTTTTGTGGACTGTATTAAGGATTTATAACAGTTTAGAGTCTAACCTGCTTCTTTTTCAACAGATCAGCTACTGGAGTGACAGTCAAAGCACCACTGGTGAAGTCATCAATGCCTGTGGATTGAGACAACACAATTGCAGTGCTGATACTGCGTAAAGGGCTGTTTGATGCAGTTAACCTACAGGTAACATTTATATTTCAGGCACTTATTGAGAGGTAAACAGTAGATAAGAAATATATTTCAGGCACTTATTGAGAAGCCAAAAGGCTCTTATTTAAAAAGTCTTAGTTTAATGACTTTTTATTTTATTTTTTTTTTTAAGAAAAAACTTATTTATTATTAGGGGTGTTTGGGAAATATTAACCCAAAATGTATATGTGTTGTTTTAGTTTTTAGCTGTTCGGAGCAAATTGTTGAGTTTATTTTGGTGTTTTGATTAAAAACAAAATGTTAAAATGGAGAATTTGTTAAAATTTTTGAGAATTTGTCAATAATCAAACAAGGTCATTTTCCATAATTATTATGGCAATTAACAATTTTTTATTTTGAAAGGGAAATTAACAAATTAATTGTACAGATATTAAAGTTCGTTTGGAAAGTAGGAAAATGATTTCTGAAAATGAGTTATTTTTCAGAAAACATTTTTCTTTTAAATGTTTGGCTGCACATCAAAAAATTTCAGTAAATGTCTTTGTGTATTTGGAAAACTGTCTTTGTGTGTATTTGGTAAACTGTCTTTGTGTGTATTTGAGTCATTTTTCTGAAAATGTCTTTGTATTTGGTTCATTTTTCAGAAAATGAGTAAAATTGTATACTTAAACATTTCAATTGTTATATATATAAAAAACATTTTTATTGTTTTGTTTTTATAATATAACAACTTTTATTTTAAATTCCACGCAATATAAGTTTTGGCTGTATTCAGTGGTGGTGGACGGCGTGGGTGATTGGCTGCTCCACTACTGAAAACGGAAAATGACTTCCTCAAAAAAAAAAAAAAAAAAAAAAAAAAAAAAGGAAAAGCCATTTTCCAGAAATTCTCCTCTCAAGCAAAACACTGAAAACCCAGAAAATAATTTCTGGAATCATTTTTTGGGTTTCCAACCCACCTTTTGTATAATTGACTAATAATTATTATGATAACTAAGCTAATAATCTATTTATACTTATTATTAAAAATAAATTCTT
>NW_017617058.1:0-8783 GCF_001879475.1 Ipomoea nil
CGTTTAAGGGTCAGTGCCTCATTTTTCTCTCTTTTCTCGCCGAGTCCCTCAGTCGAGGCGACCCTTAGGCTTTTTCTATCTTAGAAACGTTTAAGGTCGGTGCCCCGTTGTTTCTTTCTTTTCTCGCCGAACCCCTCAGTCGAGGAGACCCTTTAGGATTTTTCTATCTTAGAAACGTTTTTAAGGTCAGTGCCCCGTTGTTTCTCTCTTTTCTCGCCGAGTCCCCCAGTGGAGGCGACCCCTTAGGCTTTTTCTATCTTAGAAACGTTTAAGGGTCAGTGCCCCGTTGTTTCTCTCTTTTCTCGCCGAGTCCCTCAGTCGAGGC
This sequence comes from Ipomoea nil, assembly GCF_001879475.1. Lineage (NCBI taxonomy): Eukaryota > Viridiplantae > Streptophyta > Magnoliopsida > Solanales > Convolvulaceae > Ipomoea > Ipomoea nil. The sequence continues at coordinate 326 of NW_017617058.1, forward strand.
GACCCCTTAGGCATTTTCTATCTTAGAAATGTTTAAGGGTCAGTGCCTCATTTTTCTCTCTTTTCTCGCCGAGTCCCTCAGTCGAGGCGACCCCTTAGGCTTTTTCTATCAAACGTTAAGGGTCGGTCCCTGTTGTTTTTTCTTTTCTCGCCGAACCCCTCAGTCGAGGCGACCCTTAGGATTTTTCTATCTTAGAAACGTTTAAGGGTCAGTGCCCCGTTGTTTCTCTCTTTTCTCGCGAGTCCCCCAGTGGAGGCGACCCCTTAGGCTTTTCTATCTTAGAAACGTTTAAGGGTCAGTGCCCCGTTGTTTCTCTCTTTTCTCGCCGAGTCCCTCAGTCGAGGTGACCCTTAGGCATTTTCTATCTTAGAAATGTTTAAGGGTCTGTGCCCCGTTGTTCTCTCTTTTCTCGCGAGTCCCTCAATCGAGGCGACCCCTTTTTTTTCTATCTTAGAAATGTTTAAGGGTCAGTGCCCGTTGTTTCTCTCTTTTCTCGCCGAGTCCTCAGTCGAGGCGACCCCTTAGGCATTTTCTATCACAGAAACGTTTAAGGTCAGTGCCTCATTTTTCTCTCTTTCTCGCCGAGTCCCTCAGTCGAGGCGACCCCTTAGGCTTTTTCTATCTTAGAAAATTTAAGGGTCGGTGCCCGTTGTTTCTTTCTTTTCTCGCCGAACCCTCAGTCGAGGAGACCCTTAGGATTTTTCTATCTTAGAAACGTTTAAGGGTCAGTGCCCGTTGTTTCTCTTTTTCTCCGAGTCCCCCAGTGGAGGCGACCCCTTAGGCTTTTTCTATCTTAGAAACGTTAAGGGTCAGTGCCCCGTTGTTTCTCTCTTTTCTCGCCGAGTCCTCAGTCGAGGCGACCCCTTAGGCATTTTCTATCTTAGAAATGTTTAAGGTCCTGCCCCGTTGTTTCTCTCTTTTCTCGCCGAGTCCCTCAGTCGAGGCGACCCCTTATGCTTTTTCTATCTTAGAAACGTTTAAGGGTCAGTGCCCGTTGTTTCTCTTTTTCTCGCCGAGTCCCTCAGTCGAGGCGACCCCTTAGGCATTTCAATCTTAGAAACGTTTAAGGGTCAGTGCCCCGTTGTTTCTCTCTTTCTCGCGAGTCCCCCAGTGGAGGCGACCCCTTAGGCTTTTTCTATCTTAGAAACGTTTAAGGGTCAGTGCCCCGTTGTTTCTCTCTTTTCTCGCCGAGTCCCTCAGTCGAGGCGACCCCTTAGGCATTTTCTATCTTAGAAAATTTAAGGGTCTGTCCCGTTGTTTCTCTCTTTTCTCGCGAGTCCCTCAGTCGAGGCGACCCCTTTTTGCTTTTTCTATCTTAGAAACGTTTAAGGGTCAGTGCCTCGTTGTTTCTCTCTTTCTCGCCGAGTCCCTCAGTCGAGGCGACCCCTTAGGCATTTTCTATCATAGAAACGTTTAAGGGTCAGTGCCTCATTTTTCTCTCTTTTCTCGTCGAGTCCCTCAGTCGAGGCGACCCCTTAGGCTTTTTCTATCTTAGAAACGTTTAAGGTCGGTGCCCTGTTGTTTTTCTTTTCTCGCCGAACCCCTCAGTCGAGGCGACCCTTTAGGATTTTTCTATCTTAGAAACGTTTAAGGGTCAGTGCCCCGTTGTTTCTCTCTTTTCTCGCTGAGTCCCCCAGTGGAGGCGACCCTTAGGCTTTTTCTATCTTAGAAACGTTTAAGGGTCAGTGCCCCGTTGTTTCTCTCTTTCTCGCCGAGTCCCCTCAGTCGAGGCGACCCTTAGGCATTTTCTATCTTAGAAATGTTTAAGGGTCTGTGCCCCGTTGTTTCTCTCTTTTCTCGCCGAGTCCTCAATCGAGGCGACCCCTTATGTTTTTTCTATCTTAGAAATGTTTAAGGGTCAGTGCCCCGTTGTTTCTCTCTTTCTCGCCGAGTCCCTCAGTCGAGGCGACCCCTTAGGCATTTTCTATCACAGAAACGTTTAAGGGTCCGTGCCTCATTTTTCTCTCTTTTCTCGCCGAGTCCCTCAGTCGAGGCGACCCTTAGGCTTTTTCTATCTTAGAAATGTTTAAGGGTCGGTGCCCCGTTGTTTCTTTCTTTCTCGCCGAACCCCTCAGTCGATTTAGGATTTTTTCTATCTTAGAAACGTTTAAGGGTCAGTGCCCCGTTGTTTCTCTCTTTTCTCGCCGAGTCCCCAGTCGAGGACCCCTTAGGCTTTTTCTATCTTAGAAACGTTTAAGGGTCAGTGCCTTGTTTCTCTCTTTTCTCGCCGAGTCCCTCAGTCGAGGCGACCCCTTAGGCATTTTCTATCTTAGAAATGTTTAAGGGTCTGTGCCCCGTTGTTTCTCTTTTCTCGCCGAGTCCCTCAGTCGAGGCGACCCCTTAGCTTTTTCTATCTTAGAAACGTTTAAGGGTCAGTGCCTCGTTGTTTCTCTCTTTTCTCGCCGAGTCCCTCAGTTTAGGCATTTTCTATCTTAGAAACGTTTAAGGTCAGTGCCCTTGTTTCTCTCTTTTCTCGCTGAGTCCCCCAGTGGAGGCGACCCCTTAGGCTTTTTCTATCTTAGAAACGTTTAAGGGTCAGTGCCCCGTTGTTTCTCTCTTTTCTCGCCGAGTCCTCAGTCGAGGCGACCCCTTAGGCATTTTCTATCTTAGAAATGTTTAAGGGTCTGTGCCCGTTATTTCTCTCTTTTCTCGCCGAGTCCCTCATCGAGGGACCCCTTATGTTTTTTCTATCTTAGAAATTTTAAGGTCAGTGCCCCGTTGTTTCTCTCTTTTCTCGCCGAGTCCCTCAGTCGAGGCGACCCCTTAGGCATTTTCTATCACAGAAACGTTTAAGGGTCCGTGCCTCATTTTTCTCTCTTTCTCGCCGAGTCCCTCAGTCGAGGCGACCCCTTAGGCTTTTTCTATCTTAGAAATGTTTAAGGGTCGGTGCCCCGTTGTTTCTTTCTTTTCTCGCCGAACCCCTCAGTCGAGGAGACCCTTTAGGATTTTTCTATCTTAGAAACGTTTAAGGGTCAGTGCCCCGTTGTTTCTCTCTTTTCTCGCCGAGTCCCCAGTGAGGCGACCCCTTAGGCTTTTTCTATCTTAGAAACGTTTAAGGGTCAGTGCCCCGTTGTTTCTCTCTTTTTCTCGCCGAGTCCCTCAGTCGAGGCGACCCCTTAGGCATTTTCTATCTTAGAAACGTGCCCGTTGTTTCTCTCTTTCTCGCCGAGTCCCTCAGTCGAGGCGACCCCTTAGTTTTCTATCTTAGAAACGTTTAAGGGTCAGTGCCGTTGTTTCTCTCTTTTCTCGCCGAGTCCCTCAGTCGAGGCGACCCCTTAGGCATTTTCTATCTTAGAAACGTTTAAGGGTCAGTGCCCGTTGTTTCTCTCTTTTCTCGCCGAGTCCCTCAGTCGAGGCGACCCCTTAGGCATTTTCTATCATAGAAACGTTTAAGGGTCAGTGCCTCATTTTTCTCTCTTTTCTCGGCCGAGTCCCTCAGTCGAGGCGACCCCTTAGCTTTTTCTATCTTAGAAACGTTTAAGGGTCGGTGCCCTGTTGTTTCATTTCTTTTCTCGCCGAACCCCTCAGTCGAGGAGACCCTTTAGGATTTTTCTATCTTAGAAACGTTTAAGGGTCAGTGCCCCGTTGTTTCTCTCTTTCTCGCCTGAGTCCCCCTAGTGGAGGCGACCCCTTAGGCTTTTCTATCTTAGAAACGTTTAAGGGTCAGTGCCCGTTGTTTCTGCTCTTTTCTCGCTGAGTCCCTCAGTCGAGGCGACCCTTAGGCATTTTTCTATCTTAGAAATGTTTAAGGGTCTGTGCCCCGTTGTTTCTCTCTTTTCTCGCCGAGTCCCTCAGTCGAGGCGACCCCTTATGCATTTTTCATATCTTAGAAACGTTTAAGGGTCAGTGCCTCGTTGTTTCTCTCTTTTCTCGCCGAGTCCTCAGTCGAGGCGACCCCTTAGGCATTTTCTATCTTAGAAACGTTTAAGGGTCAGTGCCCCGTTGTTTCTCTCTTTCTCGCCGAGTCCCTCAGTCGAGCGACCCCTTAGGCATTTTCTATCATAGAAACGTTTAAGGGTCAGTGCCTCATTTTTCTCTCTTTTCTCGCCGAGTCCCTCAGTCGAGGCGACCCCTTAGGCTTTTTCTATCTTAGAAACGTTTAAGGGTCGGTGCCCCGTTGTTTCTTTCTTTTCTCGCCGAACCCATCAGTCGAGGAGACCCTTTAGGATTTTTCTATCTTAGAAACGTTTAAGGGTCAGTGCCCCAATGTTTCTCTCTTTTCTCGCCGAGTCCCCCAGTGGAGGCGACCCCTTAGGCTTTTTCTATCTTAGAAACGTTTAAGGGTTCAGTGCCCCGTTGTTTCTGTCTTTTCTCGCCGAGTCCCTCAGTCGAGGCGACCCTTAGGCATTTTCTATCTTAGAAATATTTAAGGGTCTGTGCCCCGTTGTTTCTCTCTTTTCTCGCCGAGTCCCTCAGTCGAGGCGACCCCTTTTGCTTTTTCTATCTTAGAAACGTTTAAGGGTCAGTGCCTCGTTGTTTCTCTCTTTTCTCCGCCGAGTCCCTCAGTCGAGGCTGACCCTTAGGCATTTTCTATCATAGAAACGTTTAAGGGTCAGTGCCTCATTTTTCTCTCTTTCTCGTCGAGTCCCTCAGTCGAGGCGACCCCTTAGGCTTTTTTCTATCTTAGAAACGTTTAAGGGTCGGTGCCCTGTTGTTTATTTCTTTTCTCGCCGAACCCCTCAGTCGAGGCGACCCTTTAGGATTTTTCTATCTTAGAAACGTTTAAGGGTCAGTGCCCCGTTGTTTCTCTCTTTTCTTGCTGAGTCCCCAGTGGAGGCGACCCCTTAGGCTTTTTCTATCTTAGAAACGTTTAAGGGTCAGTGCCCCGTTGTTTCTCTCTTTCTCGGCCGAGTCCCTCAGTCGAGGCGACCCTTTAGGCATTTTCTATCTTAGAAATGTTTAAGGGTCTGTGCCCCGTTGTTTCTCTCTTTTCTCGCCGAGTCCCTCAGTCGAGGCGAACCCTTAGGCATTTTCTATCTTAGAAATGTTTAAGGGTCTGTGCCCCGTTGTTTCTCTCTTTTCTCGCCGAGTCCCTCAATCGAGGCGACCCCTTAGGCTTTTTCTATCTTAGAAACGTTTAAGGGTCAGTGGCCCCGTTGTTTCTCTCTTTTCTCGCCGAGTCCCTCAGTCGAGCGACCCCTTAGGCATTTTCTATCATAGAAACGTTTAAGGGTCCGTGCCTCATTTTTCTCTCTTTTCTCGCCGAGTCCCTCAGTCGAGGCGACCCCTTAGGCTTTTTCTATCTTAGAAATGTTTAAGGTCGGTGCCCCGTTGTTTCTTTCTTTTCTCGCCGAACCCTCAGTCGAGGAGACCCTTTAGGATTTTTCTATCTTAGAAACGTTTAAGGGTCAGTGCCCGTTGTTCTCTTTTTCTCGCCGAGTCCCCCAGTCGAGGCGCCCCTTAGGCATTTTCTATCTTAGAAACGTTTAAGGGTCAGTGCCCCGTTGTTTCTCTCTTTTCTCGCCGAGTCCCTCAGTCGAGGCGACCCCTTAGGCATTTCTATCTTAGAATGTTTAAGGGTCGCCCGTTGTTCTCTCTTTTCTCGCCGAGTCCCTCAGTCGAGCGTGCTTTTTCTATCTTAGAAACGTTTAAGGGTCATGCCTTGTTTCTCTCTTTTCTCGCGAGTCCCTCAGTCGAGGCGACCCCTTAGGCTTTTTCTATCTTAGAAACGTTTAAGGTCAGTGCCCCGTTGTTTCTCTCTTTTTCTCGCCGAGTCCCCAGTCGAGGCGACCCCTTAGGCTTTTTCTATCTTAGAAACGTTTAAGGGTCAGTGCCCGTTGTTTCTCTCTTTCTCGCCGAGTCCCTCAGTCGAGGCGACCCCTTAGGCATTTCTATCTTAGAAATTTAAGGGTCTGTGCCCCGTTGTTTCTCTCTTTTCTCGCCGAGTCCCTCAGTCGAGGCGACCCCTTTTTGCTTTTTCTATCTTAGAAACGTTTAAGGGTCAGTGCCCGTTGTTTCTCTCTTTTCTCGCCGAGTCCCTCAGTCGAGGCGACCCTTAGGCATTTTCTATCTTAGAAACGTTTAAGGGTCAGTGCCTCATTTTTCTCTCTTTTCTCGCCGAGTCCCTCAGTCGAGGCGACCCCTTAGGCTTTTTCTATCTTAGAAACGTTTAAGGGTCGGTGCCCGTTGTTTCTTTCTTTTCTCGCCGAACCCCTCAGTCGAGGCGACCCTTTAGGATTTTTCTACTTAGAAACGTTTAAGGGTCAGTGCCCGTTGTTTCTCTCTTTCTCGCGAGTCCCCAGTGGAGGCGACCCCTTAGGCTTTTTCTATCTTAGAAACGTTTAAGGGTCAGTGCCCCGTTGTTTCTCTCTTTTCTCGCCGAGTCCTCAGTCGAGGCGACCCTTAGGCATTTTCTATCTTAGAAATTTTAAGGGTCTGTGCCCCGTTGTTTCTCTCTTTTCTCGCCCCTTCGAGGCGACCCCTTTGTTTTTTCTATCTTAGAAATTTTAAGGGTCAGTGCCCCGTTGTTTCTCTCTTTTTCTCGCCGAGTCCCTCAGTCGAGGCGACCCTTAGCATTTTCTATCGTTTAAGGGTCAGTGCCTCATTTTTCTCTCTTTTCTCGCCGAGTCCCTCAGTCGAGGCGACCCCTTAGCTTTTTCTATCTTAGAAACGTTTAAGGGTCGGTGCCCGTTGTTTTTTCTTTTCTCGCCGAACCCTCAGTCGAGGCGACCCTTTTTTTCTATCTTAGAAACGTTTAAGGGTCAGTGCCCCGTTGTTTCTCTCTTTTCTCGCCGAGTCCCCCAGTCGAGGCGACCCCTTAGGCTTTTTCTATCTTAGAAACGTTTAAGGGTCAGTGCCCCGTTGTTTCTCTCTTTCTCGCCGAGTCCCTCAGTCGAGGCGACCCTTAGCATTTTCTATCTTAGAAAATGTTTAAGGGTCAGTCCCCGTTGTTTCTCTCTTTTCTCGCGAGTCCCTCAGTCGAGGCGACCCCTTGCTTTTTTCTATCTTAGAAACGTTTAAGGGTCAGTGCCCGTTGTTTCTCTCTTTTCTCGCCGAGTCCCTCAGTCGAGCGACCCCTTAGGCATTTTCTATCATAGAAACGTTTAAGGGTCAGCCTCATTTTCTCTCTTTCTCGCCGAGTCCCTCAGTCGAGGCGACCCCTTAGGCTTTTCTATCTTAGAAAACGTTTAAGGGTCGGTGCCCCGTTGTTTCTTTCTTTTCTCGCCGAACCCCTCAGGAGGAGACCCTTTAGGATTTTTCTATCTTAGAAACGTTTAAGGGTCAGTGCCCCGTTGTTTCTCTTTTCTCGCGAGTCCCCCAGTGGAGCGACCCTTAGGCTTTTTCTATCTTAGAAACGTTTAAGGGTCAGTGCCCCGTTGTTTCTCTCTTTTCTCGCCGAGTCCCCAGTCGAGGCGACCCTTAGGCATTTTCTATCTTAGAAATTTTAAGGGTCTGCCCGTTGTTTCTCTCTTTTCTCGCCGAGTCCCTCAGTCGAGGCGACCCCTTTTGCTTTTTCTATCTTAGAAACGTTTAAGGTCAGTGCCCGTTGTTTCTCTCTTTCTCGCCGAGTCCCTCAGTCGAGGCGACCCTTAGGCATTTTCTATCATAGAAACGTTTAAGGGTCAGTGCCTCATTTTTCTCTCTTTTCTCGCCGAGTCCCTCAGTCGAGGCGACCCCTTAGGCTTTTTCTATCTTAGAAACGTTTAAGGGTCGGTGCCCGTTGTTTCTTTCTTTTCTCGCCGAACCCTCAGTCGAGGAGACCCTTAGGATTTTTCTATCTTAGAAACGTTTAAGGGTCAGTGCCCCGTTGTTTCTTCTTTTCTCGCGAGTCCCCCAGTGGAGGCGACCCCTTAGGTTTCTATCTTAGAAACGTTTAAGGGTCAGTGCCCGTTGTTTCTCTCTTTTCTCGCCGAGTCCCTCAGTCGAGGCGACCCCTTAGGCATTTTCTATCTTAGAAATGTTTAAGGGTCTGTGCCCCGTTGTTTCTCTCTTTTCTCGCCGAGTCCCTCAATCGAGGCGACCCCTTATTTTTTCTATCTTAGAAATGTTTAAGGGTCAGTGCCCCGTTGTTTCTCTCTTTCTCGCCGAGTCCCTCAGTCGAGGCGACCCCTTAGGCATTTTCTATCACAGAAACGTTTAAGGGTCCGTGCCTCATTTTTCTCTCTTTTCTCGCCGAGTCCCTCAGTCGAGGCGACCCCTTAGGCTTTTTCTATCTTAGAAACGTTTAAGGGTCGGTGCCCGTTGTTTCTTTCTTTTCTCGCCGAACCCTCAGTCGAGGAGACCCTTTAGGATTTTTCTATCTTAGAAACGTTTAAGGGTCAGTGCCCGTTGTTTCTCTCTTTTCTCGCCGAGCCCAGTGGAGGCGACCCCTTAGGCTTTTCTATCTTAGAAACGTTTAAGGGTCAGTGCCCCGTTGTTTCTCTCTTTCTCGCCGAGTCCCTCAGTCGAGGCGACCCCTTAGGCATTTTCTATCTTAGAAATGTTTAAGGGTCTGTGCCCCGTTGTTTCTCTCTTTTTC
>NW_017617060.1:0-156852 GCF_001879475.1 Ipomoea nil
CATAAGCATAATTATAGACTCTCTGAATGAGAAGGTATTTGCACACACCGAGGATAAATGGTCTTTGGCGTCTCTTGAGCAGCTTTTGGAGTTACACAATAGATATAGTTAGTCTGAAGAGGCAACGATAAAGCAAGAACGTTTTGACTGTTATTTAAGAACTAGCCTAGCCAGGTCGAGTAGAAAGATATTCATTGTGTACCTACCATTGTTCATCCCTTCTTCATTGTATTGGTCACTGGATAATTCCAAAAAGGATAGTGTATGAATTGGAGATAGATAGTGCTTATTCTGCTGTAAGTATATACAATAATATATTTATGTTCATTCCGTTTTGCTTATAATTCATAACTCTCCTACCCCAGGTTAGTATTCTCTGATGTAAGCATTGCTTGTAACTTTGTTTTACCAGTTCTGTTGATACAGTTTCTTTAAATCTTCTGGCCATCAAGCCTTGGAATAAAAAAAATCTGATTTTTATGGCTTCTTTGATTTTCTTCTTCTTATTCTCTTCCTCCTTTTATGATTTCTATGCATTTGACTTGTTTCTAGACTTTGCAATTTCATTTTTGTCCTAGATTTGTGTGGGGTGAGGTTAAGTATCCTACAATATAATGTCACCTCTGAAGGAGACTGTAGATGGAGTTCACTCCCAAGTTGTGAAGATTGAGGATGATCTTAAGGTATTAGTTTGTAATGAGGATGCTTTATCGTCTTATCCGTAAACCTTTTCTTTTGATAAAATTTTCTTATATTAAAAACTAACTAGCAGGCACCAATACTGATAATATCATCACAGTTTCCAATTGATGCACCATAACCTTCCTATTTAGCGCGTTTTTCTTTTAATATTTACACAACATTTCTAGACTTTGAAGCAAAGTAGTCTTCATTGTCTAGTTTCCTTGTATCAATTAGACATCTTTGAGATAAGAAATACTATTTGTGATTTATCTATATGTTTTTAGATCTCTGAGTTTTAGTTATTTATCTCTAAGATAAAATTGTATAAAAATTCTGGAAAAGATATCTAGTGCTTTCTCCTTTTAATATGACATTTATTTCAAGACATTCAAAAAAAAATTGTTATTTTTAGTAGATAGTAACAGTTTGTACAACATGTTTCTTATATGAACTAAATCTTTTACCAAGATAGGTAGCAAGATGAGGATAATTGTTTCACTATGCTATTGTGAAGCTACATTTGGTCTTTCACTTCACTAGAATTTTCATGTTTTGGACTCCATTGTGCATATTTATGAGGCATATGTAATTGCTGAGCAGGAAACCTGGTTATATATGCCTTTCAATCCCAGTTATATGCCCGAAAAGTTGAGTTTATTTTAAATTTATCATTGGAAGCTAAGCTCTGTCAAACTTGTAATTTTTGTTGGTAATTTATGGCTGTAGGTTAAGGTTGCTGAGTACAACAATGTGCTTAATGCCATAAACCGTAAGCTAGCAGACAGGAAGGTATGCAATGCCATCACATTTTGTATATATGTAGTAGTGTACATACCCTTTTACTGGATCGGAGAAAACATATCACAAAACCACTCCATACCTTTCTTTAATTTGTTTGTTAAATTAAAGCCCTCACATCTTCAGTGTGGATATTGTTATATTATAGTGCATGCTAATGTCCTCATGGGGTGCTTTTAATAGTACAGCTGGGAAAATGATATGACAGGGCTCACAGAAATTATAGGTCTTAGAATCACAAGATTTGACATTTAAGATTCACAAGAGTGAAATACAAGCCTACAAGGAACTTATAAATCCTATAATGACAAAAAACCCTATTGTTATTTGTTAAAAACTTAAAATTACATTCACTTTTCCCTCACATGTCTCAGAGTGGAAACTTGACTCCTGGTAATAAGGAATCTTCTATGTGACACAGAAAAAAGGTGTCTTTGCTCCAAACATTTTCATTTGCTGTTGTAATTAGGGGTGTGCATCGGACGGGTTCGGGCGGTTCGGATATTGAAACTGCCCCGATCGGATTATGGATTGCATTTTTTAACTCCTATCCGTTAATTTTTATAGGAAATTCCATTCGGTTTACAAAGTTCGAATTTGGTCGGATCGGATTCGGATTTGAAATAAAAAAACTAAAATAACAAGCTTAACTTAAAAATTACCTAAGTCGTAACTAACTTTCAAATGTTAAGTAACTTACTAAGTCTTCTAGACATGCTACTATGCTAGAAGACTAAGTAAATTAGTAAAATGCTCAAACATACATACAATCTTAATTCTTACATATGAATTGAGACAAAAAGACAAAAATCTCTAACACCAAAACACAAAAGTCACAATCACTCTATCAGTATTCACTATTCAGCATTTAGAATCAGCAATTTAGAAATAAGAATTCAGCATTCATCATCTTCCTACGAAAAGACAAAACACAAGTTAAATAAAACCATGAAACATCACATATTCACCACAATTACAGTTGCACATTTGTGCTGAAAAAAAAAAAAGAAAAGAAGGCTCAGATTGCTATGTTTTCATGTCAATGTAGGATTGGGGGCAAATCGCTACTTTCAGTTTTGGAATAGAAATCAAAACTAATGAGCAACAGACCAACCCAATGCCATTTCAAAGAGTGGTGGAAGCATCATCATAGCCAAATAGCCAATTAGTACAGTAATGAGATAAAACAGAATGAAAATTGAGAATAAGGGAGAGTGACTGGTATTACCAGATGACCAGTTCAGATATATGCTATTCATATATGCAGTAGGCTGATACTGTTTTACCTGATGGGATCATACTATGATTACTATCATAGTATCATGGGGCCACCCCCAGTCTCCAAAGGATTGAATGGATCAATGGAATCAAGGGCAGCAACAAGTCAACAAATCCAACAATTGAATTATTAGTAGTTACCAAGCCTTTAAACCTTGTCAGTTTTCCTCATTGAAAATCAAATCAGAAATCAGTGAAATCACATATCACAAGAAAATGGAATGATTGTAAATAAAACATTACAGGAATGGTAGGAAGGGAAGAACTAGCAGCCCCAGGTCCTGTGCTTCCAATTCCACTTATTCCAGTAGCCAACTCTGCAAAGTGCAAAGAAAAACAAAGAAATGATATTCATATCTAAATTTAAAAAGGTAAAACAGAATGTAAAGTTTAAATAAATTACTGTGTTCAAGCTTTTAAACATCATCAATATTTTATTCAACCTTAACTGGTTGATTTGGTAACCTCAACCAGCCTTGTGCACATACTAGGGTGATGAGGACGATTTTCACACATCCATCAAGTATCAAATCACAATATAGAGTTTAGATATCATTCCACTGGAGATGGCTCTTGAATGTTAGGAATTGATGCAAAGTGGAGTTAAGCACAAGCTAAAACTATCGTTATAGAAGCTAGGTCAATCGTTAAAGAGTTGGTTTGATAAGAATTAACAAATAACAAAATAGACAAGCAAAACAAAGGACCGGGACTTGGTTGATTCAAGCTAAGATGCCAAATGTTACACTAAGATTAGGGAATTAAACAAGGCATAGGGTAAGTGAGATGCACAAAAGTGTCAAAATACCACTCTCGTAGCTATTTGGACTTGCAACCTATCCTTAAACTCCACTCTCGTGGCAATTCAATCCAAGGTTGCCCAAGCAAGAACACAAGGCATAAATTATCCTTAATACCAGAAATACTCTCGTATTGGGCATCAAGTGTGTGAATATGTGGCTAGTGTACAAGCTCTACTCTCGTAGCAACAAACACACCCCAAATAAAGCATATAATTGGGATCCAACAATTATACACAATTTTATAACAATCCAAAATCACACAACTAACCCTAGAACACCCAGACAATCTCCTTTATGCAATACAACTCAAATAGACATCAATAGCAAGAAATCAAACCAAATCCTAGTCCCAAAACACTTAGATACTCATAATATAACAATAGATACACAATATTAAAAGAGTAGTTGAAAGCATAGATGAAAAGTAAAGAGAAGAGATGAATAAGAAAACTTCTCTATTGAAGCTTTGAAATCCAAGATTTGCAATGTTCTTGAGCTTGGAAATGTAAAGGAACAAGTAATCTACACTAATCTAAGCTATTCTAGAGCTAAACCTAACTAGAGAATGAAAGGGAAATGAAAGATGTGTTTTGGGGTGGAAAAATCCCCTTAAAAGGGGTCAAAATCGCGCTTCAATAAGTTGCAGACGCTGGCCGCGGGTGTGGCTTCACCCGTGGCCAGAAATGCAGTGTATACTGCCCAGTGGCCACGGGCGTGGCCACACCCATGGCTACAAGGCAGTGTGCACTGCATGTGCACTGAGTCTGTCTTCTAAGTAATTTTGCACCTTCGAAACTTTTGAATTAGTTTTTGTGGTCTTCATCTAAGTTGTAGCTCTTCAGGTTAGCTTTCCAATGACATAAAAATCACTTGATTTGGACAATCCTACGCAGAGATATGATGAAAACACCGAGCAATGGACGATTTCAACTTCTTGCTCTTTTGCTCTTTTGCTCCACTTTTGCCTTTGTTTGTCCAAATGATCAAGACCAATAAACACACCATAATTTGGCTCTCTAAAATTAAAGGTGTTGCCCCCATCTTCATAGCTTCTCATTGGCTCCCGTTGACTCTACATGCATCCGAAATGCCCCAAAAATCAGTCAATTCATCTAAATCATCAAGAATTACTCATAGGCACACAAATGAATCAAATGAGGACACTTTGGGCAAAATTATAACAAATAACAAGGAAAATAAGCTTAAATGCAAGGTGAAAACGTTAACATTTTGGCACTTATCAACTCCCCCACGCTTAAACCTTTGATTGTCCTCAAGCAAAAACAAGAACTAAATCACCAATATAGCACTGAAGTTGATCATACTCCCACTTCGCACAACTTAACAACCCACAATCCAACTCGACACAACACAACTTGTTTCAATTAAGAATCATCTTAGCATTCCACACAAGTTCCATTCTCAAGACAATAACCAATCACCAAAATTATTATAGAACGTGAGGATCAAGTGTGCACAAATACTAAGTTGAGATTATGCAAAACTTGGCTTTGAATGAGATTATATTTGTCACGCCCCACTTCTAGGACATGACCCGGCCGTATCGTTACGTGAAGACCTGTAACAATACGAAGCCTAACCATACATACTTCTCAGAAACTTCATAATAACACTTGAATATACAATAATTCCACAACCCAAAATGACAAAATATAATCGACTTGTTCTTCCATAAACTCATCAAATCCACTATTAGATATTTACAATCAAGAGTAGTATGTCCAAAATGCATCACAAGCACCAAAACCAAGCACAATGGTCTACCAAAAATACAAAGGGTCAAAGGGAAAGTCTAAATAAACAAAAATCCATGATAAGCTCCAAAACTAGGACTAACTCTCCAAGTTTCAGAAGTCATCTTCGAGACCCCACCACTTGTGCTCGTGCTATTCACATGTCCTTAACTACTCTGAAACATGAGGAAAATACAAATAATGAGCTAATGCCCAGTAAGTGGTACTCCTCTCATCCCGGATCAAATAGCCCCAATAGAATACAAAAAAACATGAGAGTAATAAATAGATGCAAAACTCAATCCTTAAATTATATCAAAATCATAACATATTTCCATCGTACTATACACAAATTCCCAAAACGAAAAACTTTAGCTACATGGGCATCAACATCATTTCATAATACAATACTTTCAAAAGCATCAATCATTTCTTAACATATGACTCATTGGCAACGTACAACCACTATTATAACCCGTGGCAAAGGTCATTATCGGCATAATGGTTTAGAAAGACTCGACGATTCGGAATGAGTCAGGCTCGACGATTCAGAATGAGCCGGATGGAACGTTCCAACAAATAATTCAAAAGACACGACGATTCGGAATGAGTCAAGCTCGACGATTCGGAATGAGCAATTAGGAACGTTCCAAGCCAAACAAAACAAACAACAAAATGTAGGTTGCCTCATGAGTTTGATCAAACAATCAAAATAGTTCTTATAATCAAATAGCCCGATGTAGCAAAATCATTTGCTTAAAATCACATAACAAAGTTCATATTTCCAAAATAGATAATAAGTTTATCAAACTAAGAAAGATGCAAGGTATAAACCATTCTCAAAATAATAATTTTCTTAGTACATAACTCTTTAAAAATCACAGAATGGTTTATTAAACCAAAGTAATTTCAAAGGGATTGTAATAGCTTAGTTGGAAAGAACTTTAAGCATGAGGTTAAGAGTTCAAGTCTCAATTTAAATAAATAATTCATTTTATAAGCATATATTACATATATAGAACAAACATAAGGCATATATAGCAATGTAGAATCGAACCCAAGACCAACTACCACCAACACAGCAACCATAAACCATTCTACCATCACTGCACATGGTGATAATTTCAGTCAGAAATTTTCCTTAACCTTCATTTCGAAAACACAATTCCAACAAACCCAAACCCAAACACAATTTTAGTCCAAACTCCAAAATACATAAGAATTCCAGTCCAGACTACAACTTAGCGTTTCAAACCCACAAAATATCATAGTCTATAATATTTTTAACTCATACTAACCTTAAAATGGGTATTCAAAGTAGTGGAGATTATTCCATAATAAGTGATCGGTTTTGCAAAATAAGGAGAGAAGAGTTAATCACTTACCTAAAACATCCAAATTTTAGCTATTAAGCTCGCCCAAATACTTCTTGTCAAAATCCTAATATTTTCAAACATTAATCTTAGGGCTCAAATGATAAACCCAACTCAAAGAGTGAAATATAGAGGTCAAACTTACCTAGAATACTCCAATAGCTTTGAGATCTAAGCTTGAAGAAGATGGAGATCAAAGCTCCAAGGTTTTCCTTCCCCTATCTCTCTCTAGTTAGCTCCCCTTATCTTCTTTCAAATGAAATGTTTATCCAAGACCAAAGTGGTTCTTTAACCTTTAAGGGTAAAGAGGGGTACTTTAGTAAATTAATCCAATATCAATTTTAATAACCTTTGACTTGTTGACCTATTTTAATAACATAGGTATATTTTTATTTCTAAGTTAGTGGGTATTACAATATTCCATAGGCTTGCCCTTCATACTCCCACTAGTTCAACTCTAAGATTGCATGCTAAGATCAAGTAGGACTTTTATTAGGCTTGTAATGGGGCTAAGGGTGAATGGTTGACAAAGAACGGGTAAGGAAATCAAACAAAAGAGAGAACTTCACACTTATTCACAATTGAGATTGGAAGAGATATGGCATCAAAGAACTAAGGAGCAACTAAAACTAATTAAACACAAAACAACACTCTAAAGTAGTGGAGGTTGAAAACAATTTTCAAATCAAACTATCAAACTTTTATTGAACTTCTTCTTTTTCATTTCTTCATCTCTTTTCAACATTTTCATGACTTTTTTTTTTTCATTTTTCTCATCATTTTCTTTTCAAATCAACAACGAAACGTGTTAGTGTTTTTAAATGTTCAAAAACCCCATATTATAATTGGAAATATTATTATGGCATACTAAGAAAGGTTTAGAGTATGTCCGTCCAGCTCTACAGACGACTGATCAATCAGAAGCAACAACAGAAGGACTGACACTGAAGATCTGATTTAGGAAGCTGATTTCTAAAAGACTGTACGCGGTATTATCAGACAAGTTTGGAAAGAAGATTAGCGTATATTTTCAAGAAAGGTATGGACCTAATCTTCTGAGATTACATTCCTCTTTTATAGTCCTATCTTCCACAATCAAAGTCATCTATGGAGAGTGTTTATTGAAGAATCTATAAGTACCCTTATTCGAAGAGAATTAGGGTTACGCCGAAAGTAATAAGAAACACTCCCTATCTGCTATATGAGACTAGATCTTTGATTGTCATGCATCTTCTCAATACAATATGTTCATGGTGATTAAGATGATGAACTTGAGAAGAAACACTGCTGCTTAAACGAAAGGACACTGTGATCACAGTGTTGTGGGAACAACTGTAAAGAGCGTCATTGAAGTGGACTGCATCAGAGTGGGCTCTCCAAGTGAAGGGATTTCATTGGACTTCTGTATGCATGGCTCTCCATCTTCAACAATCCACTAAACCTGTGTAGACTGGGTATGTACCATGTGTGGGGCACTTGGGTAAGATTATTGTATATCTACCTTTGTACATTGGATTATGATTTAGTGGATTGGACGCCTATGTGATCGTCCCCCAGACGTAGATACACACTGTATCGAACTGGGTAAATATTCTGTGTCGTTGGATTTGTGCTGTTATCTTTCTCTTACATCTTCTCCATGATTTATTATTACTGACTGACTTCGTAAGTGAATCAATCAGTAATCTCTGACAGTTGATTAATCCTGTTTATCTATCTAAAAAGAGAAAATGCAAAATTACAAAACGTTTTCAATAAATCAAGACCACCACACTTAGATAACATTATAGAGAGTGTTGCTAACAAAACAAGCTCCAAAAAAGAAAAAGAATCACTTCCAAGAAAAAGAACAAATGCTCTATTCTCTCAAGGGTGGAGGGAAACATTTTGGCTAAGGGTTGAAGGTTAAATGATGAGGGTTAACACAAGGAAAAACAATCACAATTAATGAACAAGTGCTTAGCACTTATTAAACAAAGAAAAGGCTCAACGGTGACAATTAGGGGTAAAGATATGTTTAAAAGGTAGGCTTAAAGGCTTGGACTAAACGAAAAAGGCCTAAATCATTTCAAAACATGCAAATCTTATATTTCACTTGGAGAGTAATGAGGCAAGTTCTAGCAAAACAATCATTACCGAAATATCACATAAGCCTTCACTAGCAATGCACAACACACAAGATGAAGAATTTATTCAATTATTAAGTGGTTAACAAGACCATTGGCAAGAGAATAGATCAATCATGTGATACACCTTGACTCATCAATCACAAGTTGCGTTGTAACAAGTTCCACCAAGCAAACCATAAACCAACAAAGTGGAGTAATCACAAATTCAAGTATATAAAGGCAATTTATTCAACACAAAACACAATGAGTCATCCAAGCAAGGTTTCAAAAAGTTCAATTTTATTTTTTTAGAGAACACCCAAATTATTCCCTCCCCCACACTTAAAGGCTACATCGTCCTCGATGTGAAAGAAAATAAAGCACAAGGGGGAAATGATGGCACAATAAACACAAGGAACACATTCTCTACTATTTACACTAAGTAAAGCACTAAACACATTTAAACAAAGTAGAGAAGGTAGATGAGACTCCCCTAATGAATCTTCTTATGCCAAAGAATCATCATGGAGCCTTCTTGGAATTGAACATACTCTTTAGTGTCACTCCTAGAGTCAAGAGAATATACACATGAAAGCACAAGTGAAAGCATAATATATCAAAATTCAAAATATAAAGCAAAAATAAAATAAAATGCAATAAAGTGAAAGATAACATGAGGTGCCTCTCATGAAGCGCTAAGTTTAACGTCGCTAGCTCGACTCAAGCTCTCAAGTGTTCAACCATCAATGGATTGGAGGAGAAAAATTCCCATATTTCTATCAACCTTTTCTTCTAGGTATTTCTTCAAGTGGTGGCAATCAATAAATTCACTTAAGCTCATCTTCACCACTTGAAAGTTTAAGACACTAAGCTCATCCAAATCAAACTCAAAGAATATCTTTTCCTCAAATCCATTTTTGATCCATAAATCAAATGAGGTCTTCATCCTAAAGATTGGGTCTTGATAATGCTCAAGAGCTTGATCATTTCCTTGGTCTCCAGTTCTTTTCTCTTCTTGACTTTCCTTTTCATTTGCAAATAAGGAGAGTCTTGGATCTTTCTCATGCACCAATAAGAATTTGGAATCCTTTGATATGAATATAGGCCAATTCGGGCTTCCATTTTCAAGAACATTAACTCCTCCCGGTTCCCACACTCTTATAAAGCCTTCACTAATGAGAGTATCATCCATTGGAGAGAATTCATCAAATTCACTTTGAATGTTATCAACTTCACTTTCATTTACTTCTTCTTCTTCTTCTTCTTCTTCTTCTTCAAATGGGTCATATTGCAAAGGTTCCTTGGCACCATTATGTTGAATCTCAATTTGAGTCTCAATCTTGTCATCTTCTTCATTAAAACGATTGGATTCAAGACACTCCTCAAGCACTTCATTTTCAAGATTTTCCCTTACTTTCTCATCTCCAACAACCTCATCCCCTTCATTAGATAAAGGCAACTCTTGTTGAACCTCTTCTTTGGACAATGAATCTTGAATGGACTCTTGAGTTGCCCTACTTTGTATTGGAGCCATCATGTTATCCGTGGAGGTTTGTAACTCATCCAATCGAGAAGATGTTTGCATGATCAAACTCATCAACTTGGACATCATCTCGGACTCTTGTTCAAGGGGTTGAAATCCTTGTTGAGGCTCTTGGTAAGAGGGCTCTTGAAATTGACACAAATGTTGGTAGTTAGGAGCCAATGTATAGCAATTTTCGGCGTCATGTGCTCCTCCACAAATGGTGCACCATAAAGGGTGTGGCATAGTAAATGATGGTTGCCTCCTTGAAAAGCTTCTTGACTCATGTAGGCAAGATTGAGATGTGATTCTTGTTTTTCCATTCCTCCATATGTTTGGCTCATATTCAAATTCATTTCGTATCCATGGGGAGGAATTTGGAATGGTGGTAAGGATCCTTGAAACTCATACCCATACATATTGAAAGTTCTTCTTTGGGTGGACGATGTACCAAACTACTCCTTGATCTAGAATAAATGCATCTAGCAAGGTACATTCATCCGAAAATCCCAAACAAGATTGAGCAATTAGCACTTGAGCACATAAGGAAAATAAAATGAAAATAAAAACATAGAAAAATGGTCTAGTCTCCTAGAATAGTCATTCACTAATGTTAACTACTACAAAACAATCAAAACCAAGTCATCCCCGGGTAAGTGAGATGCACAAAAGTGTCCGAATACCACTCTCGTAACAATTTGGACTTGCAACCTATCATTAAACTCCACTCTCGTGGCAATTCAATCCAAGGTTTCCCAAGCAAGAACACAAGGCATAAATTCTCCTTAATACCTGAAATACTCTCGTATTGGGCATCAAGTATGTGAATGTGTGGCTAGTGTACAAGCTCTACTCTCGTAGCAACAAACACACTCCAAATAAAGCATATAATTGGGATCCAACAATTATACACAATTTTATAACAATCCAAAATCACACAACTAACCCTAGAACACCCAAACAATCTCCTTTATGCAATACAACTCAAATAGACATCAATAGCAAGAAATCAAACCAAATCCTAGTCCCAAAAAGGAAAGTTATTCAACTTAAGTGTTATTGAAGCAATTGTCATACAAATCGTTTGTAAATCTCACAAATTTCATTAGATATTTAGTTATAGATTAGAGATAAAGTACAAATAAGCCACCAAACTACTTGAGAAATATCAATTAAGCCATCGAACTCAAATAACCCCCAAATAAGTCATTGAACCTGGAAATAAAGAGCAAATAAGCCATTGAACCCGGAAATAAAGAGCAATTAATATTTTTAACAGGTTAACTATAGGTTTTTGCTGTCTGGATTGCAAAATGTTTATTTTATTTACGTTTATTAATATTATCCATTTGGATAGTATTATATTTTAAAATAATTATTATAATCAAACTAGTTTTGTCTTGTCGAGATCTGATTATTTATTTATTTATTTATTTATTATTTTTCACTAGATCTTCTGTTTAAAAAATAATAATAATAAATAAATAAATTAGATCTAGACAAGACAAAACTATTTTGATTATAATTACTTTAAATATATTACCATGTAGGTGGATTATAATAAAAAAAAAATGTAAATACAATAAATATTTGGGAATCCAGTTAATAAAAACCTGGAGTTAACCTGTTAAAAATGTTAATTGTTTTTTTTTTCTAGTTCAATGGCTTATTTGGGGGTTATTTGAGTTCGATGGCTTAATTGCTCTTTTCCAAATAGTTCAGTGGCTTATTTGTACTTTATCCTTATAGATTATTGAAAAGATTGCAAGACATATAATAAACATTGACCAATAAATATGCTATTGAATGCACAAAAAGTGCACTTGAACGAACATAAATGTGCACTTGAAGGCCAAATGTTTGCACACAAAGTTATAAAGATTTGCACTCAAAAGGAAAACTAAAGTACTCAAACAGAATATGTGCACTCGAAGAAGGATGGCCGAGTGGGTAGAGCATAATTTTTGTATTTAAAGGTTACGAACTCAATTCTTGTCAACATTTTTTACGAGTGATCTTTCTAGTATAGTTTTTTTTTTTTTTTATGTGGTCGTGTTCTTATTTATCTAGTAGTGCCTGTAGGTTTACATACTCATCCAAAGAAAGAAATTTTTAAAAAAGAAAAAAAAAAAGAAAAAAAAAAAGTAAGGATTCCTCCAATTAAAATTTGTGGTGGAAGAAAGTTCCCCAAAAAATTGGTTAATGACCCAGTGAACTCAGCCACTCAGGACAGTAACGACTAAAGACTAAAGACTTGCAACGCAGGTATCATAGTTAACATGTATTTTGGGTGATCAGACTTTGCAATTTATTGCAAACTGACCACTAAGCGTATAATTTAGGGGGATGTCATGCTCATATAGTTATTATAGGCCGGCGTTGAGATAGATGTTCATGTTTGTGAACTGAATTTATTGCATGTTGAAAATATATATGATTGAGTATGACGTTGGAAGTTTCCTTATTAGTTTCATCAGTATCTCTCCCCTGAATTATATGTTTATATCACTTTTACCTCTAAATTATTCATGTATCTACATTAGTCCCATCAATTATGTTAAAAATAAAGATTGTATCCCTTTTTTATTAAATAGACATTTTTATCGTTAAATTTAAATATTGCATTTATTTATCTTCTCCAACAAATTATTGCTAATATAGAGTGTTAAACACTGTTCGCATCGAACCGACTAGTTTGAACTGAACCAGACATTGGAGTAACCAAATTGAAAGGTTTCGGTTATGATTCAGAACCGGAAATCTAATTTTTAGATTTTGATTTATTAAAATCACGATGCGGGAAAAAAATAATTTTTGAATTTAAACTATTTTAAAAATAAAAAAAAGAATTTTTTTAAAAAAAAAAAGTTCGAACAAGCGGTTCAAATCGGAACCGAAATCGTAAACTGGTGGTTCATAATCAAAACTAAACCGCACTCATATCTATTTATATGTAAGAATTAGAATAAATGCGAAAAAAGAGAAGACATCATTTGTTAAATGACAAAAACGATTGTCTTGGACTAAATTTGGAATTGCCACAAAAAAACAACAGACCTCTAATGTAATTAACTCATAAAATTTAACATGAACTTTTGTCAATTAATTAGCTAGAATATATATATATATATATATATATATATATATATATATATATATATATATATATATATATATATATATATATATATATATATAACATTCAAAGTTGAGCATCAAAGATTACAAATAAGGAATCTTGAAAATCATTTTCTTGCATTTTTTTAAATAAAAGAAATCTAGGTTAAGTTTTTTTTTTTTTTTTTTTTTTTTTTTGTTTAATTAATCTTCTTTTGATTATTTAGAACAAACTCAATATCTACTATATCTACTATACTAATAAGAGCCCAAGAGAGTTAGACCTATAATGGGTAGAAAAAATAGCGGTCAAGTTTTTTAATCAAATGAATGGCTCAGATTGATTAGATTTTATTTTTTTTTCTTTAAATTTCCTAATTTATCCTTAATGAATATGATTATCCGTTAACTTTTCTGTTAAATATTATCTTTTCCGTTAATTTCTGTTAGTTCACCGTTAACTTACTCATTGATTTCAATATAAGAAAGGTCTTAGGTTCGAACCCCATCCTAATTAAAATTGGCATAATTAGTACTCTATTTTACTCTTATTAAATTAAATAATAATTTAGTAGCTACAACAAAAAATAATACATAATAGAATTATGTGTCTACAATGTCTTTATTTAAAAAAAAATTATTATTATAAATAAATTAAATAAGAGAAATAATTCCATTAGTTATATTGTATTTATTTTTCTCCAATATAAAAATTCTTTACATTCAAATTCATCAATTGATTATATTCGCTACATTGTCCCTACAATGTCTTTATTAAAAAAAAAAATTATTCATTATCAATAAATTAATTAAGAGAAATAATTTTATTAGTTATATTGTCTTTATATTTCTCCAATGTAAAAAATTCTATACATTCAAATTCATCAATTGATTATATTCACTACATTGTCTATTATCTTTTTTTGTGCACTATTTTTAATTAAATATCAAAGTTATAATACAAAATAATCCTATATATTTATTTACCAAGTATTTTATTAATACCATGAAAAAATTTTAAAAATATAATTAATAAAGTCAATCATATTAACTACTTGAGTGATTTGTTGACAAAGAGAATATTCAAATAACACAACAAATTGAAATGAGAACTACCTCGCAATGTCCTTGTTTGACAATCAATAGTTAGCGGTTAGCGTTAGCGGATTATATTAACGAATTTGACCAGCGAATTATATCAACGGTTGGTAAAAAGATATTTGAAAAAATTAGTTGTTTAGATTAACATGTAAAATGAATTATGAGTATACATAATAATAATAATAATAATAATAATAATAATAATAATAATAATAATAATAATAATTTTTAAAAAAAAAATTAAGCCAATCATATGAACTACTTGAGGAATTTATTGACAAAAAGAGTATTCAAATCACACAACAAATTGAAGTGGGAAAATATCTCGCAATGTCCTTGTTTTGCAATCAGCAGTTAGCTCTTTAGTATTAGTATATATTTAATATTTTATGCCCTAATTTTTATTTGCTCTCCCTTATGTCCCGTATTTGGTTTCAAGTATACCTATACAATTATTTTATTGACAATTATAATCAATCTTGACTATATTAGCTTGCATTTGTAAATTTAGAATTGCCTATTTAAATATGCAAATTTAACATTCAATTATCTATGCATGAACAATCCAATATAATCTTGCCTTGATATACTTTAAACTATTTATTTAAAAAAAAAAAACATTGGGCATTATCCAATCGCGCAATGCGCGTAAAAAACTAGTTTTAATTATACGTTTGCATTATTATTGGAAATAATTTAGGTCATTATGGTATTAATATTTTTTGTCTCTATTTTTATAATAGGGGTGTAAATGAGCCGAGCGGCTCGCGAGTGATTCACGAGCCGCTAGGTCAAAGCTCGGCTCGAGCTCGGTCAAAATCGAGCTCGAGTCGAACTCGAGCGGCTCGTTTAGTAAACGAGCCGAGCTGGAGCTCAAATATTCTAGGTTCGTGGCTCGTCGAGCCGCTCACGAGCCATAATTAAATAAATAGATAAATATTAAATATAAATAAATATAAATATAAACCCTAAATATATATATTACTTAAAACTCGCAGAGTAGGAAAAACCTAAATCTATTGCAGTTGCATACCCGCTGCCTAAATCTCTCGGTGTTTCCCCGGAGACGCCACTAGTGCCGATAAGGAGGAGCATCAATTCAGATGCCACTACCAAAGTTTGGACTTTTGAATTTTTAAAGTTTATATTATTTATGTAATGAATTCAAATAGGTCAAACTCGAGATTAAAATCGAGCTCAAATCAAGCCCGAACTCGAGCTCAAGATCGAGCTCGAACAATTGAGCAGCTCGAGCTCGTTTTTTGAGCTCGAGCCGAACTATGCTTATCGAGCTCGAACCAACCCATGCTCGAGCTCGGCTCGGCTCATTTACACCCCTATTTTATAATGGTACAATTATACATTACTTCTTTTTGGTACATACAATTATACATTACTTTACTAATATTGTACTATTTTTTTTATCTGACAAAATTATTCTTACATCATTAAATTTCAATGCATTGGCGCCCTGGCCAAAACGACGTCGTTTTGGTCATGTTTTTTTTTTTTTTTTTTGAAATTCCGTTTCCCGTTTCTACCGTTAACTTTAAAAAAAATTCCCTTGTTTCAAATGTATATAAACTCATAACATAATACACATAAACTTATAACATAATACACATAATCTAGCATAATACATAATACACATAAACTCATAACATAATACACATAAACTCATAACATAAAACACATAAACTCTTAACAGAATATACATAAACTCTTAACATAATACACATAAACTCTTAACATAATAAACATAAACTCTTAACATAATACACAGAAACTCATTATAACATAATTGTTGACATAAGACAAATTGTCAAATTCTAGACAAATAGGGAATATTAAATTCAAACAGGTTTTAGGAATTATATTCCTAATCTAAATAGGAATAGCAATCCTATTCCTATCTATACTGCATCTCTTGACCTATAAAAGGAGCTGCTCCACAACTCTTCAATACACGCTTTCAGCACCTAATTGTGAGGACGAGAGTCATTGAGATAGATACCCAAATCCCCTTGAAAAGTAGTACAAGTGTTTAGGTCTCAATAGCTTGATAGGAAATCATATTGTGTAATCCCCGTTCCCTAAACAAAGTGTACTTTGAATATTGATCTTTTAGTGGATTTAGGCAGATTCTCAATTTGAGAAGTGCCTCGCAGATTAGGGCTGCTTGCCCGAAACTGCGTTATAAATATTTGTGTCACAACGTCTGTTTCAACGTTACCAAATCCAAACGTCTATATTTAAATTTACAATAATATACATAAAATTTTACACATAAACTCTTAACATAATACACATAAAATCTGAACATAAAAAATGACGTCGTTTTGGACAGGATGCACAATACATTGTGTGTCCTGATACGATATAACGATTGCTGAATTTATTGCATATTGAAAATTAGCGATTCGGACTAGGGCCTACATTGTCTTATGTTGTAAGTTTTTGTGTCTTTGTTATAAAATTTTATACCTTAAGAATATGCATTTTGTATTTGAAACAAATTAGTAATTGTGTCTTATGTTATGAATTTGTATGTCTTGTGTTGTGAAATTATGTGCCTATAAACACATATTATATACATAAATCATATTTGGAAAATAAGTAAATATATTATAATATAATGTGTATGTGTCTTGAGTTTTGATTTTTTGTATCTGTGTGTTATGAAATTCTTTACCTCATAAGGAAGGTTGCAAAAATCGCTAGGCGTACATCTAGAATTTTAAATTGTATGAAGATTTAAAGAATCAAAACACAACACAAAGTCACAACTCACAAAGTATTAATTAATATTAGATAACTTGATTTCAATATATTAATTACATTTTTGGGTTTGCGACCGAATTGAATAATTTAGGGTTATTTCACTAAAAACGGTGTCGGTTTGAGCGAAATAACCCATTTAAAAAAAAAAAGGAAAAATAGCTAACCAGCAGCCTTAGGCTCTGTTTGGCAACGCTAACCTAGGAGCTTATAGCTTATTTTAAGCTACTAATAAGCTATAAGCTATGTTTGGTAATTAATGTTCCCAAAATAAGCTCCTAGCTTAAAATAAGAGCTTATTTTGGAATGATACTTTAGGTAGCGTTTCAAAATAAGCTACTAGCTTCCTAACTTTTTTTCCATCTTTACCCTTATTATTTTAAAGTAATGACATATTTTAACCTTCTGAATTAAAACCCTTTCTCTTCCCCTATCCCAACTTTCACATCAATCCCTTCCTTAGTCTTGTTTCCTGCTAAACAATTATGTTGAAACTACTTCTTCTTCTTAATAAATTAGCAATATGTCTTCAACCTCAATTTGAACAAGAGCCGCCAACTAATGCTCAAGAAGCATTCAATCGTGCACATTATTCTCTTCGAAGTTGTATTGAAAGATCGTTTGGAGTATTGAATAAGAGATGGAAGATACTTGCTAAAATGCCGCAGTTTAGGGAGGAGACCCAAATTGATGTTATTATGGCCACATTTGCACTACATAATTATATTCGGAAGAATTCACAAGATGACATGATGTTTAATGTGCTTGAGCAGCATCCAGATTACATACCGCCCGATGAACTTCAAGATTCAAGTAGTAATATCTCCATCAACGAAAACTAAGTCACACCTCTATGGAGATGAAGGAGATTCACAACAATATTGCTACTTCATTATGGGATGCTAGATCATGATCATGCTAATAGTTTTATTTTAAAAAGTGTTTACTTTTTTTGGAAGACGAAATGTTAAATTTTAATATGTAAACAAACTAATTTAAATTTTATGAAGATGTCCTTTTTAGTCTTTTTACATTTATCAGCTTATCAAAAAAATAATTTTACCAAACACTTTCAATCATAACAGCTAGCTTAACAGCTCTTCAATTTTCAGCTTCGAGCTTATAGCTTTTCAGCTTTCAGCTCCTTTTCAGCTATCAGCTCCTAGCTTATAGCTTTTCAGCTAGGTTTGCCAAACATACACTTAATGCCCGCCTAGTCTTCCACAACCTAGTCGGCACCTAGGCCGCCTAGAACGACGATTTTGCCAAAATTCTAGGTGGCTGGCCACCCGCGCGATTTTTTGCAACATTGTTCACGAGTATGAATTTTGTACATCGTCGTTTCAATCCAAGGTCCATAGTTCTATGTAAACCCTAGTCCATGACATAAATTGCTGAAAATTAAGGATATCAATCTAGCTTAGTCCGAATTTGATGTGTTGGCCCGATAAAATTTTAAAATCTTAGGGGTATACCTGAAATATTTTAGCACAATAAAAACTAGTATAATATGCACGAAATCGGCGGTCCGAACGGGTTATCCTGAAATTTAGTGGGCTAGCCCGATAGCTTGAGTGTTATTCTTTATTATAGAAGTAATGTAGAACATAACATACATAGAGTAACTCATCTTTAGTATTTTATTAAATTTTTAATTTAAAAATTTAATAAATATATTATTACTCCATCTATCCATTTTACCTGTCATGTTTACTATTTATAAACATTTTTTTTTTTTGCTTATTTTCTCTATAAATCTCGTCACCCAAACCAGATACATAATATGGAACGTGGTGCTATTGTGCTTCAAGGAGGAGTCAAAATTTCCAATGAATTGGGTTGATAGAGCTGATTGTTGCACTGAATGGGAAGGAGTTGTGTGTGATAATGCCACCGGTCATGTCATTGAACTCCATCTATCAACTTTTGAGGATAATCTTCCAAGAGGTAAACTTAGTTCTTGTTTGTTTGAAGTGAAACAATTACGCTACCTCAATCTTTATGGTTCCAATTTCAGTGAGTCTCACATCCAGAATTTCATAGGATCTTTTGTAAATTTGCAATACATTGAGCTATCTTTCACAAGGTTTGAAGGAATCATTCCCCACCAACTTGGAAACCTTTGACATTCGCATACTTTACGTTTGAGAGATGAACCTCTCAAAATTTCCAAAAGCTGACAGCTTGATTGGTTATCCAGTCTCTCAAATTTAAAAGTATTGGACTTGTCTTTTGCTAATCTTAGCATGGTACACAATTGGGTTGAGGTGATTAATACGCTTCCTTCCTTGCGTGAGCTTTCTTTAACTGATTGTGATATTTCAAAATCATCACATCCACTTGGCCATAACAAATCTTCACTTCAAGTCCTTGATCTTGAAAATAATAAATTCAACACTGTCATTTTTAGATGGATATTCAACCTTGATAGCCTTATTTCACTTCAACTATATGATTGTGGTTTTCTAAGTCCGTTTCCTGATAATCCTTGAAATTTGACATCCCTTAGAGCTCTTGACATCTCTGCAAATCAATTCCATGGCCATCTTCCCAATAGTCTTTGGAACTTGACTTTTTAGTCATACCTTGATCTCTCTAGAAATATGTTCACGGGGGAGATACTAAAGCCAATTGGAAAAATCAACAAGCTGCAAATACTTAGCCTTTTTAACAACAAGTTATAATGACCACTTCCAGAGAATTTAGGATATTCATTTCCAATGTTAGAAACTCTTCACATTACGGATAACATGTTTGAAGGCATAGTGACGGAAAATCACTTTGTTAATCTCACCATGTTGGGATATTTATATGCATCTAGAAATAGATTAACATTGAATGTTAGTCTAAATTGGATACCTCCGTTCAAACTTGATTTGCTTTATCTAAGTGGTTGGAAGTTGGGTCCTCAATTTCCTACTTGGTTACAATGTCAACATACTATTATATTGTCGAGTTATGCCGGAATAAGAGTGAGGTTCCAAGTTGGTTTTGGAGATCTTTTGAATTTTGTTTCCTTAATCTTTTACACAACCAGTTGCGAGGTAAAATTCAAAGTATCTCAGAATATGACTTTGTGTACATGGGCTCTAACCAATTTAATGCCCCCTTACCTCGTATCTCTAGCTATACAATGGAGTTAGACTTGCCAAATAATTTCTTTTCAGAAGATGTCTCTAACTTCTTATGTCATGCTTAAAATGTGCCATATAAGCTTCAAATACTTTATTTGGGACGAAATCGGTTATTTGGAGATATTCCCAATTGTTGGATGCACTGGCCACGGTTAAAAGTCATAAATATGGCCAATAACCAACTGATTGAAAGCATCCCAAATTCCATTTGGCTTTTGGATCAATTGAAATATTTGGATATGCACAACAACTTACTTTTTGGCCCTATACCTCCATCATTGCAAAATTGCACCCTTTTGTTGAAAATTGATTTGGTTGAAAATGGATTCACAGGAAAGATTCCAAGATGGTTGGGGACTAGAATTTTAGATTTGACAATTTTTAGACTCCGATCAAATAAGTTTTATGGTGAATTACCTCTAGAATTTTGCCATCTTAAATCACTTCGCATATCTTTCCAATAACAACTTAACCTCTCTGGTGTGATTCCTTGGTGTCTTAAACCTCGCTGCAATGATCAAGGAAGAGGCGATTCAAGATGGAGAATTTGAAATGGGTTATTCAATTTATTAATGGAGATTTGGTGAAAGTGCTATACTGACGACCAAAGGGATAGAGTATGAGTATTACACAATCATTCTATCGTTGTTTGTTGGCATGGATCTTTCAAGCAACAATTTTTCTCGGGACATTCCAATTGAATTGAGAAATCTTGTGAGATTGAGATCCTTAAACTTATCAAGAAATAACTTGACAGGAAATATCCCCATGAAAATGGGCATTTCGTTATATCTGATTATCTATATATCTGAATGAATGTCTGATTGTAAGTCTGAGTGAATCAGTCCACTATCCAGTTGTCAAGAAAGTAAATTGATTATCTTAGATTAAGAGAATATGCAAAATTACACGTATCATGTTAACAAGTTGGGTGAACGGCGGCAGACGGTCCGGAGGTGGGCTACGAACGGGTGGACGGCGGCGAGCGGAGAGTGTGAGGATCATTCGGTCTTCGAACATTGTGATAGTGAGGGTATGGCGGAGGAATCGATGGAAACATTGATTCAGATTGTTGTTGACTTATCATTTTTTAATGATGATCGATGGTGCCAAATAAACAAAGAAATTGATTGAAGTCATAATTATCATTTTTTTTTCATCTATTCACTAATTAGCTTTGGAGTTTTTCTTTAATTAATTTGCTGTATTTTACACCGAGTGAGACATGCAATGCCCGCATTTTCCAATTCATGTTTTTTGTAGTTTTCAAGAAAGCTTCCAGCCCATCTTAGTAATAGCTATAGCACATGAAGTGTGTATATCTATCTATTATCCAGCGAACAAATAAACATATTTTCAAGGTTAACGAGATAAAATTTTGTACACCAACAAATGCAATTTTTTTCTAAAGCACACAGAATTAATACTGCTCTTACTAGGGCTTAAACTCATGACTTCCCCATTTAGAAGAGTCACTTCATGTCATTAGACCATAAGGTCATTGGCCATAATAGCTCATTTAGGGAAAATTATGTTGTGCATCTGTGTGCACCATGCATGCAAAAACGACGTCGTTTTGAATAAAAACGCGCATCCAACTTATATATATAAAAAAAAGAATCAGCTTCGATTCCCGTCAACAACATTACGTTGTGCATAATTTCTGAATGTATAGTTATGCAATTCTGGATGTATAGTTATGAAATTATGGATGTTTAGTTATGCAATTCTGAATTTTTAATTTTTTTTTTTAAGTCGACGTCAAAACAACGTCGTTTTTGCATCCGTGCACCATGCATGGTGCACACGGATGCACAACATAATTACTCCTCATTTAGAACTCATTAGATATGCATGTTAATATAATTGTTTTTTTTATAGAAAATATAACTTTAGCAAAAATTATTTTATTAGATAGATCTACAATTAAATCAATAAAATAGTATACATATTAAACAGTTTGATTGGCGTGAGTGGTCGTGCACTCTCGACTTAAGAGAGGTTGTGAGTTTGAACTCCCTCTTGTATAGCCAGCACTTTGTGTAAATGGGGATTAATTAGAATCTGTTAATACATGAATTTTAATGGATTTTTAACGAGTCAACCTATTAATGACATGGAATATATTAAAAGTAAACACTAACTCGTTATTGTGGGTCTAATTTCGCATCATGTTAACAAGTTGTATCACAAAGTTGCCTAAGTCTAGGCTATAGCTCCCGGAAGAAGAGGTTATTTCCTGTGGTTGATGCTGATGCATACATTGACAACAAGCGTTATAAAGATGTTGGTTCTGCAAATGAAATGAAAAATTCTCCATCTAGATACAAGGAAAGAAAGAAAGAAAAAATTCAAAAAGTATGATTTTTGTATTTAAAGATTACAAGTTCGATTCTTGTTAACGTTATTAATTTTAAGTGGTCTTCCTAGTGTAATTTATCTATCTTATGTAATTGTGGTCTTTGCAACAGGCTCTCTAAAATAATTTTTACACATAAGGGGTTTTTCACCTAGTAGTGCCCGCAGTTTTCCATATAGTCATCCAAAGAAAGAAAGAAAGAAATAATAATAATAATAATAATAATAATAATAATAATAATAATAATAATAATAATAATAATAATTTCTTTAAAAAAATAATAATAATAATAGAGTAAGGATTATATTCTTCTAATTAAAATTTGTGGTGGAAGATAGTTCCCCAAAAAATTGGTTAACGACCCAGAGAACTCAGCCACTCAGGACAGTAACATAACGAATAAAGACTAAAAAAGACTTGCAATGCTGCTATCATAGTTAACATTTATTTTGGGTGATCAGACTTATTGCAAAGTGACCACTATGGTATTGATTTAAATATAAAAGTTTTATAGAGTTTTAAGTCTTTTGTCTTTACTTGTTGACGCCTTGACGGAGCAAACTTACAATTTGGGGTAGAATAATTCATTTCACTAAAAATTGGTTAACGACTGAGGCTCTGTTTGGCAACGCTAAGCTAGGAGCTTATAGCTTATTTTAAGCTACTAATAAGCTATAAGCTCTGTTTGGTAATGTTCCCAAAATAAGTTCCTAACTTAAAATAAGAGCTTATTTTGGAACGCTACTTTAGGTAGCTTTTCAAAATAAGCTACTAGCTTCCTAACTTTTTTTCCATCTTTACCCTTATTATTTTAAAGTAATGACATATTTTAACCTTATGAATTAAAACCCTTTCTCTTCCCCTATCCTAACTTTCACGTCAATCCCTTCCTTAGTCTTGTTTTCTGCTAAACAATTATGTTGAAACTTTAGCTTATTATTATTATTATTATTATTATTATTGTTGTTGTTGTTGTTGTTGTTGTTGTTATTTTTAAATTAGCAATATGACTTCAATCTCAATTTGAACAAGAGCCGCCAACTAATGCTCAAGAAGCATTCAATCGTGCACATTCTTCTCTTCGAAGTTGTATTGAGAGATCATTTGAAGTATTGAATAAGAGATGGAAGATACTTGCTAAAATGCCGCAGTTTAGTGAGGAGACCCAAATTGATGTTATTATGGCCACATTTGCACTACATAATTATATTCGGAAGAATTCACAAGATGACATGATGTTTAATGTGCTTGAGCAGCATCTAGATTACATACCGCCCGATGAACTTCAAGATTCAAGTAGTAATATCTCCATCAACGAAAATTTAAGTCACACCTCTATGGAGATGAAGGAGATTCGCAACAATATTACTACTTCATTATGCGATGTTAGATCATGATCATGCTAATAGTTTGTTTTAAAAAGTGTTTACTTTTTTTGGGAAGACGAAATGTTAAATTTTAATATGTAAACAAATTAATTTAAATTTTATGAAGATGTCATTTTTAGTCTTTTTACATTTATCAGCTTATCAAAAAGCTAATTTTACCAAATACTTTCAATCATAACAGCTAGTTTAACAGCTCTTCAATTTTCAGCTCCGAGCTTATAGCTTTTCAGCTTTCAGCTCCTTTTCAGCTATCAGCTCCTAGCTTATAGCTTTTCAGCTAGGTTTGCCAAACAGAGCCTGAGAAAGCTCAAGATAATGACAACTAAAGACTAAAGACTTGCAAATAACAATGCAAGTATCAAATTTAACATTAATTTTGGGTAATTAGAATTACGTAACTAATACTCAGACTTTGCAATTTATTGCAAACTGATGAGCACATCAGTATTGAATATTGACATGTCTAGAGTAACCCATTAGCTCATTGCTCAAAGAATAGTAGGATGGAAAAATAATAGAGAAGGAGAGAAAGTAATAGACAAGGCAATAGTATATCTTATTCATTCATGTCTATGTCTTACATACAACCATAACACATCTATATATAATATACAAATATAACGGAAGACATAATGGAGACATAAATACAAAACCGTTACAATTGTTATATAATCTATAATAATGTCCACATAATGATATATTTATAACACTCCCCCTTGGACATTATTTGTCCATGACCTTGCCTCGTTAAAGACTTGCTAGGAAAACCCTGTGGGAAAAACCTAGAAAAGAGTATAATAGAAAATATATTCATGCCTCATTAAAAACTTCACAAGGAAAACCACGTGGGAAAAAACCTAGTTGAAGAAAAGAGTACATGATATATGTAGAAATCATATATTGTATTGGTTGCCTCATTAAAAACCTTAACTCAAGAAAATCCCGTGGGAAAACTTAGTTAAGGGAAAAAGAGTACAACTATAAGCCTTCAAGGCATAATATGCATAATCTTCAGGATTTTGGAGTTTGTTCATTTATTAACCAATTATTTTGTAACTTTTCCCCATTGTCATTACTATATCATACTCATGCCTCGTTAAAAACCACAATAGAAAACTCATTGGGAAAACCTAGTGAGGAAAAGATTACATGATATGTATATGCTGCAAAAAGTATTACTATTAGTCCTTTTAAGACCCAATCTTACATGATTGACCAATCTACAGGATTGACTCGAGTGAATGTACTTCCTGTCTCCCCCTGAAGATAACAATCTTCAAACTCTATATTGCCTGTAAAATCATTGTTTCTAAAGGGTGTAGAGAAGGGATATGGTACAATCTTCAGGATTGTCATCATATTTTCTTATGATCATCTGGACTAATAAAAATTATTTATAGTTTATATTTTGTTGCTCCCCCTAAATATAATAATTTTTCTTTACCTACACATATCAATCTTATGAATATTTGTAGGTATACATTTGCTAACTTGTCACTAGAGCAAACCTTCTGAACAAATATTTTATCACTCTTCTGGAGTTCATGTGGATCAAGGTATTTTATATCATGAAAAACTATATACGTTTTTATCTGTAACAAGTATGATGACTTCATGCCAAAAGGCATCAATACGAGTATTTGTACCTTGATTTGTTATTCGTTATCTTATCTCATAACTTAACATCATTAAACTCTTTATATATTTCATTGATGTTTACACCATAAATATTGACTGAGATAATAAATAAGTCCATTATCAACTCTTTATTGAGCACATAATGGTACATATTATTCCTTCTATATGAGGATAATAACCCCATTCGCAACTCTCTAAAAAGTAAATAATGGCACTTAAATAAATCCTCATTTCGGGAATTATAAATCCATTAGGGATTTTCAGGATAAACTAGTGGATATATTTAGGATATTTTCAAGAGGAAACGATATTTGAGTTTCCCAATCACATATAACATTACTAGGCATGTTTATGATAATATATTTTCATACTTTGTTATGGGGGAGAAAATACTTTTAATCAATTTATTGACTATAAGAAAAATCATAGTTAGTAACTTACTAACTTTTATACTTCTTATTTTGTGATTTTCATTCATCACATTTTGAGAAAATCCATCAAGGATTTTAAATATAAGTAACAAGTTACCCATATAAATATGTGATAACTATAACTATTAGCTACATATCTAATTTATTTACTGCTAGTTTTATTGAATAGCGGAATATAAAGCCATGATTAATATTGGGTCTCTGCGAAAACCCTCCATTCGCCTTAATTTATTAGCGAATTCTGATTTGTATGCCTTAATTGCTATTTTCTATGAAAATAGTTAGCACGCTGCAGGCGTTATACTACTATTTTCATTTCTGGATCCAGATTTAAGTATTTATGAGCAATAGAGGCAAAAAATGTTGTCGACAACTATAACAGCTTTGTAAATATCTTTTATACACATGACAATTTTATATCAACCAAATATATGGCATTTCCCAAAAGTATTTGGATTTGGTTGTTCCGCTTCCCCAGTATTTTAGTTATTTGGTGTACCTACAATTTTACTGGGGTTTTCGCCGTCTAGACGAATATCTTCAGGATAAAATTTCTATATTTCTGGAGTGACGAAATTTCTATACTAGATCTAGTTTTGTAAATTCTTAAATCAATGTATGCTTCTGGCATAATGGTAGAGATTTTTAGTCCTAATTGGGGATTTCAACTCTTAAAATATTTTCTATGGACTTAGTCACTCATTGAGATTTCTAGCAGATAATTTGTTCCATGACTGAACTTCTGGTTCTATAAGGCTAGTACATGTGTTTGAAGATTTTTATCAATTTCTCGGCATTTAATTAATTAGAAATTTCAAATCTCCCCCTAATGCCGAGAAAAGATCTTATAATGCAACCAACATCATTGTTGATTTCTCATGATGGGATATAGCTAGAAGGGTTGCATACTAAAAAAAATTGAACGCAGATAGGGAAATGCATCATGTACTAGCGTATGTGATATGTAGTGGATCAAGATATTGGTTATTCAATTTTTGAAGGTCCCCAAAAAACATATTTCCTCCAAAATTGCATAATTTGCTTTCCAAACAAAGCTCTATTAAGATTTAGAGCTTTAGTTAAAAAATATGATATTGTGTATCTTAATTAAGTGTTTCATGACAATTAGAGAAACAAGTAGAGTACTCAACGTAACATACAATGGAGTGAACTCATCAAGATAACATATCATAATTTTCGTCTATTTATCATGCTTTCTAAAAAAAATCATAATTTCATCTAGCAAGCATGATCTCTAAAAACTAAGCATCAATTAGATGCATGGCATATATTTTCTTTAAACAATGGCCATAGTAAAAAAACACCACATAGTGATATATGCATGCACATAATAGCCCATATAAATATGAGATAGCACTTATTATTTTGTCACCTCCAGGATGTTTAGTTTGTCAATTGTATGACCATCGCAGGATCATTGGGTTTATCTTTTTCTATGATGTTTCAAATCGATAGGGATAGCCAAAATATCGTAGACTATTATTACAATAAAATGTATAATCAAACAAAATGTATTGATTAGTAAACTAGTGTCCCCAATAAAGGGAATATACATGACTCCAAGTCTGTAATATGTATGAACATGCTAATAGGGGCCGTCATACCAAATAATATTCGTAATAAAAATGAATACAGACAGATGCTTTTCTCAATCATATTTGATATGACCGGAGATACATATGATACGGACAGACATTATGCATGGAAATTCAAGCATAATCTTTGAGCAAATTTAGGCAATTAGTATCAATCCCCTTGAATGCACAACGAATTGACCATAAAAATCAGTAAATCACATAATTTACGGTCGTGGGTTGTGTATAAATGCATGATGATCAATGACCATAAGCTTAACGCTAAAAAAAAAAAATATCTCCAAATGAATTGTTAATTATGAGGTAGTGCAAATCAATGGAATTATTTCATTACCTGTCGCCAGGTTTATTTGCCACAACTCACTAATTTTGCTGCTGCGAAATGACTTCTGCGGAGATGCGATGAAGCGAACGACCAACAACGATAACAATGGCTACTACCGTCGGCGATCCTCCCTCCGTCAGATCGAAATAGCCACACCGCTCAGCGCCGCACCCGATCGGCAGAGAAAACACGGCATCGCCGTTGCCGCCGCATCTCCAAACGGAATACAGCCAGCAAAAACATCCAATGTTGCGACCATCAGGGACGTAGATTGGAGACGGATAACAGCGGTAGCAGATTGACCAAGAGCAGGTTTTGATTGTGTTTTTATTTATTTTCGAAAACACACAATGTTCGTCCAAAAAACCAACATATATACTGCTAATTTTTCATTCTAAGTTCTAAACAGGAATTATGCTGTGAAGAGCTTTTTGAAAAAACTATGTCTTTTGGAAACAAAATTATGTAGTTTTCGAGAGAGAGAGAAAAAAAATATCCACGAAAACTTACATATTTTCATAATAGTATTTCCAAAAAAAGGTTATGCTGTGTGAACATTAGTTTTTTTTTTTCTAAGAACAAAAGTTCACAGATCTTTTTATGTACAAAAAAAAAAAACTATTTTCTTTTTCTTTTACAGATCTTAATAGACAACATGGATTACATTTCTTTTCCCCAAAAAAAATTCACATATGTATATGTGTGTATATTGTACGGAGTATATTTATTTTTAGGATGTATAAAATTTTTCATGGCTTGAAAATATGTATACACATACATACAGTCAATGTATATACACAAACATTCATAAGATAGAAAGACAAATTGCATATATATGTTAAAGCATATAATACAAATCAACATGATTTTACAATGTAAATATGCAATTCGTTGGCAATTTGAATAGTTATGAATGTTAATTAGAAAAAAAACATACCGTTCTCCGAAAGAAGAGCTTGCTGATAACGTGTTGTAACCCATTAGCTCATTGCTCAAAGAATAGTAGGATGGAAAAATAATAGAGAAGGAGAGAAAGTAATAGACAAGGCAATAGTATATCTTATTCATTCATGTCTATGTCTTACATACAACCATAACACATCTATATATAATATACAAATATAACGGAAGACATAATGGAGACATAAATACAAAACCGTTACAATTGTTATATAATCTATAATAATGTCCACATAATGATATATTTATAACAAAATACTGGTTTATATTTTAAATAACGAAGTTTACTTTTAATCTTTGATTAATGTGTGATTGTCACATTTAGTCTTATTTTAAAAAAAAAAAAAATTCATTACATCTTTGATTAGTGTAAAATTCTTTATTAAATGGTACAATGTCAATTTTAAATAAAAGATTAACTATTGTAAGCAATGTTGCAAAAATCGCATCTAGCCGCTAGGCGGCGCCTGGCCGCGTCGAGGAATGCCAGAATTGGCTTCCTCCGCGACTGGTAGCCTAAGAGATCTAGGCGGCGCGGAGACTGCCTAGCCGGCCGAATTGTCTCGAATTGAACCCTAGTTTTTTTTTTTTTTTTTAAAAGGTTATTCGCCAAACGACGTCGTTTTGACGAATAACCCTTAAAAAATCGCTTGAAGCGAGTCAGCAACGAAAAAAGAAGAACCCCTCAAACGCACTGCTCGCAACTCGCCCACGCCCTCCGGTCGCCTCCGCCTCCGCCAGTCGCCGACCTAGCCAATCAGCCTTCAAGTACGTATGTTATTTATTTTATTTGTTTTTTTTTTCAGTTTTTACCTTTTACTTTTTAGTTTAGGTTTTGCTTTATTTTTTTTTCTTTTAAATCTTTTATTAAAAAAAAATTTAAAAAAAAAAAACAAAACAAAACAAAAAATATCGAGCGCCTTGGTGCCAACAAATCAGAACTTAGGGCACCTAGTGTCTTTTCAACATTGGTTGTAAATAAACAAAATTTAAGTTAAAAATGTAATGAGACAAAATTTGAAGAATATAACCAAATTTAACAACTGCTACAATATAACTTTATATATTTAGAACTCATTAGACATGCATGTTAATATAATTTTCTTTTTAGAAAATAAAACTTTAGAAAAAAATTATTTTAATAAATCTATAATTAAATCAACAAAATATATATTTATTTATTTATTTATTTATTTATTTATTTATTTCATAGCATATCATAATATTCATAAAATAATAAAATAATATTTAAAAATCATAACTAATGCTAATATTAACGGGTTAAGTCAGTTGACCCGTTATTTGTGTTTCTAATTCCGTATCATGTTAACAAGTCGTACAAAATTCCCTAAGTCTAGGCTATGCCTCCAAGAAGAAGAGTCTATTTCCTGTGGTTGATGCATACATTAAAAACTTCCATCTAGCTACAAGTAAAGAAAGTAAAAAATTCAAATAGATGGCCGGTTGAGTACAATATGAATTTTGTATTTAAAGATTTCAAGTCGATTCTTATTAACATTTTTTTTTGGAGCGATCTTCCTAGTGCAATTTATATCTATTATGTATGTGGTCGTGGTCTTTCCAACATGCTCTCTTAAATAATTTTTACACAAAAGTAATATTTACCTAGTACTGTCGGTAGGTTTACATAGTCATTCGAAGAAAGATTTTTATTTTTATTTTTTTTAAAATGTAAGGATTCCACCTATTAAATTTTGTGGTGTAAGATAGTTCCCCAAAAAATTGGTTAATGACCCAGACAACTCAGCCACTCAGGAGTCAGGACAGTAACGACCAAAGAGTAAAGACTAAAGACTTTCCTTCAAAAAAAAAAAAAAAAAAAAAGAAGACTAATGACTTGCAGTACTGCTATCATAGTTAACATGTATTTTGGGTTAGACTTGTAAGTCTTTGTCTTTAGTTGTTGACGCCTTGACGGAGCAAACTTACAATTTGGGGTACAATAATTTGGGGTTCTTAATAGGTTTAACGGGTTGACCCGTTAAGACACGAAACATAACGGGTCATTAACGGGTCAACCCGTTAACGACCCGAGATACGTTAAGGCTAAACACTAACTCGTTATTTTCGTGTCCGGTTTCGTATCGTGTTAACGGGTCGTGTCCATAATTGTCAGGTTTAACTAATACTCGACTTTGCAATTTATTGTAAATTGAGCACATCGATATTGAATATTGACCTGCCTAGCATAAAATTTAAATACAGATAGTGAAATTTAAAAACACCAGTGATGGAATTTGACTCTTTAGACTACAACAGATATGGAAAGTATAGAACAAATACTAACTTATAATAGAGTTAATTAATTGTATAAAAAAAGTCAAAAATGTAATGTTATAAAAATTATAAAGAATAATAAGAC
The DNA here is from genome assembly GCF_001879475.1 of Ipomoea nil. Lineage (NCBI taxonomy): Eukaryota > Viridiplantae > Streptophyta > Magnoliopsida > Solanales > Convolvulaceae > Ipomoea > Ipomoea nil. Next base: position 31,551 of record NW_017617060.1, read on the forward strand.
TAAATATCACAATAATTAAAAATTAAAAGTAGAATTCACGTGGGTTTTGCAACGTACAATTATATATTGGCAAAAACTTGTTTGAGACCGTCTCATGATCGTGAGTCGGATTGGGTCAAGATGAAAATATAATACTTATAGCACAAATGTCATACTTATATGCTTAAATGTAATATTAATTAAGAATAAAATTTTTATTACTTTTAAAGGTAAATGTAATATTTTTAAAGGAAAATGTAATACTTTTACAATTTGATTTAAAAGTATTACATTTTAGTATTTTATACCGATTGAGACATGCAATGCATTTTCCAGTCCATGTTTTTCGTAGTTGTCAAGGAAGCTTCCAGCCCATCTTAGTAATAGCTATAGCATATGAAGTTTGTATATATATCTATTATCCAGCAAACAAATAAACATAAGCAAAGCATTACATTTATAGTCATATATATATTAAGCTTGAAAAACTTTCCTCATAATGGGGACGACTTTCGTCCATCAAACTAGTTATTTCTTCATCATCCTCTTCGCCTTTGTGCTTATGGAGCTGTGCAATTGTAGCGGAAGCAACAACTTGGGGGTTTGCAAGGAGAGGGAGATGCAAGCACTATTGTGCTTCAAGAAGGAGTTTGAAGATCCAATGAATCGACTCTCCTCTTGGGTTGATGGAGTTGATTGTTGCACCAAATGGGAGGGAGTTATGTGCGACAATGTAACCGGTCATGTTGTTCAACTCCGGCTAACAAATCCCAACTTTCAGTTTGAGTTTGTTCATCTTCCGAAAGGTACACTCAGCCCTTGCTTACTAGAGTTGAAAGAATTACATCACCTTGATCTTAGTGGCCTTTATAAATATTTCAGTGGATCTCGAATTCCTAATTTCATAGGATCCTATGCAAACTTGCAATATCTTGATTTATCCAACTTGGGATTTCAAGGGATCATTCCCCCTCAACTTGGAAACTTTACAAGTTTGCACACTTTAAAATTGCATCCAAGCTTTTATGATACTAGTCTCATAAAAACTAATAGTCTTGACTGGTTGTCCAATCTTTCAAAATTACAGTTATTGGATTTGAGTAATGTTAATCTCAGCATGGCACATAATTGGTTAGAGGCCATTAATATGCTTCCTTCCTTGCGTGAGCTTCATTTATCTGATTGTGATCTGTCTAAACTATCCCAGTCACTTCGCCTTCTAAACAATTCTTTACTTGAAGTCCTTGATCTTTCCTATAATGAATTCAACACTGTTATTCCTAAATGGATGTTTAATCTCAATAACCTTGTTTCTCTTGATCTAACATCTTCTGGTTTTCTAAGTTCACTCCCTGATGGTTCTTGGAACTTGACATCCATTATCACTCTTAACATCAGTGGTAATGAAATGAATGGTTCATTACCTAGTCAATTGTTTGGTCTTAGTGGTTTGGTATCTATGAACCTAAGAGATAACCAATTTCAAGGTTCCTTGCCCAATAGTCCTTGGAACTTGACATCCCTGAGTATTCTTGACATCTCCAGGAATAATTTGAATGGTTCATTACCCCATCAATTGTTTGGTCTTAGTCACTTGGCATCTCTGGACATAAGTTTCAATCAATTGCAAGACCCTTTACCCAATGGTTTCTCAAACTTGACATTCCTTAAAAATTTGGATGTTTCTGGTAACCGCTTGAATTCACACATACCAAATCAGATTTACGATTTGACCAATCTAGAGTCACTAGGTCTTAGTGCCAACCAATTACAAGGAACCATTTCAAATTCTATTTCCAATTTGACATCTTTGTCTGTCCTTTATCTCTATGGGAATATGCTTACTGGAGAGATACCAAAGCAAATTGAAAATCTCAGCAAGTTGCAAGCGCTTTCTCTCTCTAGTAATATGCTTACTGGAGAGATACCAAAGCAAATTGGGAATCTCAATAAGCTGCAAGAGCTTTATCTCTCTGAAAATATGCTTACGGGTGAGATACCAAAGCAAATTGGGAATCTCAACAAGCTGCAAGAGCTTGATCTCTCTAATAATAGCCTTACTGGAGAGATACCAAAGCAAATTGGGAATCTCAGCAAGTTACAAGTCCTTGATCTTTCAACAAACAGGTTATGTGGACCTCTTCCTGAGAATTTGGGGTATTCATTTCCAATGATTGAAGAGTTGTACATTTCAGATAACAAGTTGGAAGACATAGTGACAGAAAATCACTTTGTTAATCTCACAAAGTTAACCACTTTAGATGCATCTGGAAATAGATTAACCATGCATGTCAGTCCAAACTGGACACCTCCCTTCCAACTTGATCGGCTTTATCTAAGTGGCTGGAATTTGGGTCCTCAATTTCCTCTCTGGTTGCAATCTCAACATCAAATTTCTGTGGTGGACATTTCTAATGCTGGAATAGAGGGTGAGCTTCCAACTTGGTTATGGAACTTTTCTTCTCAAATTGAATTGGTTAATGTTTCGCACAACCAATTGCGAGGCCAAATTCAAAATATACCTTTTCACTCAACTAGAGCGATGGGTAGACCTTTATTGGTGTACTTGGGCTCTAACCAATTTAGTGGTCCCTTACCTCGTATCCCTATCCACATTATTGAGTTAGACTTATCAAAGAATTCATTTTCAGGAAATGTTTCTAAGTTCTTTTGCCATGCACAAAAGGTGCCATATGAACTCAGAATACTTCATTTGGGAGGAAATGATTTATTTGGAGAAATTCCAGATTGTTGGATGCATTGGCCATACTTAATAGTCTTAAATATGAAGGAAAACAAATTGACTGGAAGCATTCCAAATTCTATTAGTCTTTTGAGTCATCTAGAATCTTTGGACATGCACAAGAACATGCTTTCTGGTCCTATACCATCACTGCAAAATTGTTCCTTCCTATTGAAAGTTGATTTGGCTGAAAATGGATTCACAGGGAAGATTTCAAGATGGTTGGGGACCTCTCTTTCACATTTGATAATCTTAAGGCTCCGATCAAATAAGTTTAATGGTGAATTGTCTCCAGAGTTTTGTCATCTTACATCTCTTCGCATTTTAGACCTTTCCAATAACAACCTCTCTGGTGTAATACCTAAGTGCCTTAAAAATCTCACCGCAATGATCAATGAAGGGGAGCTTTCAAATATATTTCTTGAAAGGGGGTATTCACTTTATGGAAGGGGTTTCGGTGAAAGTGCTCTAGTGACTACAAAAGGACACGAGTATGAGTACTGCACTATCATTTTAATGTTGCTTGTTAGCATGGATTTTTCTAGTAACAATTTTAATGGGGAAATTCCAATTGAATTGACGAATCTTGTGAGGTTGAGATCGTTGAATTTATCAGGAAACAAATTGACAGGAAATATCCCCATGGAGATGGGAAACATGAAGTTATTAGAATCCATTGATCTATCAAGAAATCAACTTTCAGGAAAAATTCCATCAAGCTTCTCAAGTTTGTCATCTTTGGGTGTTTTAGACTTGTCATATAACAACCTATCTGGGGAGATACCTTTAGGCACTCAACTGCAAGGCTTTAATGTTTCGTGTTACATAGGCAACAACCTCTGTGGCCCTCCGCTCTCAAAAAGCTGTAGTGTTGATGATGGTGAAATTCTCAAAAATGAAAACAGAATAGATGACGGTTGTGAAGTGGATTGGTTCTATGTTAGCATGGTTATAGGATTTGCAGTGGGCTTTGGATGCATCTATGGTTCTTTGTTACTTGTAAAATCTTGGAGGATTGCTTATTTTAAATTTTTAGATAAGAAGTTGAAGTCTTTTTTAGTATGGGCACATGCTTTGAGTGCTTAATGCTTCTAGCTATTTTCTTAAATGTTAGAAAACATCTATAAAGATTGAAGTTTGCGATTAAATATATTTTTATTACGTTGTAATTTATCAAGTACCACTAATTGTAACATATATTGTTGTAATTGTAAACCTATATATCTAGCTTTTAGTTGTACAAGTCTTCTGCAACAATATAATGAGTTTTAGAACATATTTTGTTGTCTATTGCGTATTCATTATAGTTACTGCTACAATAAGTGCATTTACTACTGCTCAGCTCCTTGGTATATAAAATAGATACTCTGATCTGTGAATTAGAAAAACTAAAGCTGTATTGAAGAAAATGCTACATGGAATCAATCTGGAGCAAGAAGTATTATACATGGTATTTTGTGGCTTTCCAATGGGTGAGCAGGAGGAAGAGAGGCATGTTAGACTAAAATATCACATGCATAATCTTATATGTGATAATAGGATCGTACTAACCTCCAGCCATAGTTCTTCTTACGGTTGAGCGATCCGGGCTGCTGCAGAGATGATAAGTGCTTTGTCTCTCACTTTACTCAGCTCTCTCTAGATGGTGTATGAGGTATGTAATGTGAGCAGTGAGAGGACTAGTGACCTTATATAACCACGGGCCATCATTGTGGTTGATTGTCTTTAGGTCTCCTAAACCCTAACTAGACTCCTAATCATAATGGTAGTCTAGTTGTTAGGTTATTAGTGTTGCACCACATATCAAATACTGAATATTATCATAACTTATCCTAATGTCATAATAATAGTAACGGATAAACGTTACATTCTCCCACTTGGTGCAAGCACTACCACTCAATAACAGAAAAACACCAACCATAGTGATATGTTCTCATTAGCACGAGTAGTATCCATTATGATCAAATGCAAACTGCCAATGAGCACTTAATTAGGAAACAAAACCCAACGAAATAAACCCTATGTTTATTCCAAGTCCCTGAAGTACATTTTCTCATCAATATGAAGCAAATGAATGTGTACACACTTAATTGAGAAAATGTCTGAATGCCAAAGAATTTTATTGAAACTGAATGTATATACAAATCACAAAGTAGATGAAAGTCTCATTTTCTAAACCAGATCCTTGAATTTAACTGAAGGCATGCATTTAGTCAAGGGATCTGCTAACACCAACCCAGTATTAATGTGTTCAAAGAATAGAACTTTATTTTTGACACACTTCCTAATTGCTAAGAACTTGATGTCGATGTACTTAATTCGACTCCCACTTTTGTGGTCTTAGCTAGGAAGACTGCAGCTGAGTTGTCACAGTAGACTTTCAATGGCTTAGATATAGAATCCATAATTCTAAGCCCCTAGTTAAAATTCTTTAGCCAAACACCCTATGAAGTTGCCTCGAAACTGGAAACGAAATCGGCTTCCATGGTAGAAGTAGCTATTAAGGACTGTTTAACACTTCTCCATGAGATAGCCCCACTGGCCACAATAAAGACGCACCCTGATGTTGATTTTGAGAATCAACACAGCCAGCAAAGTCCGCGTCTGAATAACCGACAAGATCTAAATTGTCCGTCTGCCTAAACCCAAGCTTGTAACCTTTGGTTCATCTTAGATACCTTAGAACCCTCTTTACAGCTCTCCAATAGTCTTACCCCAAATTGTGTTGGTAACACCCAAGCATTCCAACCGCAAAAGCAATGTCCGGCTTTATACAGACTCAAATATATCCAAGACATCCAATAAGGGATGTTCTCCATGGATTCTTTCTCCAAGTCATTTTCCGGACATTGGTCCAAACTGAATTTATCCCCCTTAGTTATGGGAGCAGCGTTCGGTGAACAATTTTGCATATGAAATCTCTCTAAAACTTGTTTATATAGGTTTCTTGAGATAAACCCAGTATACCCCGGGACCTATCTCTACGAATTTTAATGCCGATAACGTAAGAGGCATCACCCATATTCTTCATATCAAAGTTCATAGAAAGAAATTGTTTCACGAAGCATCCCCTTATCATTGGTGGCAAGTAAGATGTCATCCACATATAAAACAAGGAAACAAATTTTACTCCCACTCACCTTCTGGTATATACAGTTATCTGAGGGATTTTCAACAAAACCAAATGAAGAAATTACCCCATTGAACTTGATGTACCATTGACGGGAGGCTTGTTTTAAACCGTATATGGATTTCTTAAGCTTACATACTAAATGTTCACCACCCCTAGAAGAGAAACCTTCAGGTTGTTTCATATAAACCTCCTCTTCTAGATCACCATTTAGGAAAGCGGTTTTCACATCCATTTGTTGCAACTCAAGATTAAAATGTGCAACTAATGCCAGAATGATCCGAAGTGAATCTTTCTTTGATACAGGAGAAAATGTCTCATTGTAATCGATTCCTTCTTTTTTAGTAAATCCCTTGGCAACAAGCCGGGCCTTGTATCTCTTAATGTTGCTTAATGAGTTTCTTTTAGCCTTAAAGACCCATTTGCAACAAACGGCCTTGGCCCCATTAGGCAACTCCACAAGATCCCAAACTTCATTGTCCTTCATGGAATTCATTTCATCTTTCATGGCTTCTAACCATAAGTCAGACTGTGCACAATTTGTGGCTCGAGAGAATGTTTCAGAATCATTTTCTGCCCCTATGTCAGATTCTTGTAGATACGAAACATAATAACTAGGACCTGTTGATCGCCTTATCCGAGTAAACCGTCTTAATGTTGGACCTCCACCACCTTGCACAGGCTGCAGGTCAACTACCTCTTCAGGAACTGGTAGCAGTTCTTGAATTGGTTCAGTCTGCATCGGCTCAGAATCTTGCTGTATATCCTGAGTTGGTTCAACCATTGGTTCAAAATCTAGTTCAGGCGGTTGCTGTAAGTCCTGAAATGGTTCTTCCAAAGGTTGATCCTCAACAGTTTGTGGAACCTCAACGGTAGGTGGTATATCTGCAGGCATAACTAAAGGAGCACTGCGGATAAGTACAACCCCACCAGATGACGTAGAAGGTTGAGAGTCAATATGATCGAAGGAAGGAACTAAGTCCTTAAACCGATCACTCCCACTAATCAAGTCATCTTCAAGAAATTTAGCATTCCTTGATTCCACTATCCTAGTAGTATGAGATGGACAATAGAATCTATAACCCTTAGAAGATTGTGCATATCCAATAAAGAAAGCACTAATCGTCCTTGGATCAAGTTTCTTCTCGTGTGGGTTATATATCCTCACCTCAGACGGACATCCCTAAACACGCATATGTTGCAAACTCGATTTCCAACCTTTAAATAACTCAAACGGTGTCTTAGAGACAGCCTTGGTTGGAACACGGTTTAATATATACGTTGCCGTCTTAAGTGCTTCATCCCACAACGGCTTAGGAAGCTTAGAGTTGCTAAGCATACTCCACACCATATCCAGAAAGGTCCAGTTTCTTCTTTCAGCTATACCATTTTGGTCAGGAGAACCAGGCATGGTGTATTGGGCAACAATCCCATGCTCTTGAAGAAACTTAGCAAATGGACCAGGTGCTTGTCCATTCTCAGTATATCTACCATAGTATTCACCACCCGTATCAGACCTAACTATGTGTATTTTCCTGTTACATTGGTTTTCAACTTCAGCTTTAAATGATTTAAAGGCATCCAATGCTTCATGTTTATGATGAAGTAAATACACATAAGAAAAACTTGAGAAGTCATCAATAAAGGTGGTGAAATATTTCTGACCAGGTATTGTCATATCAGGACAACATATGTCAGTATGAATAATTTCCAACAACGTTGTACTTCTATTGGCACCTTTCTTTGACTTGTTTGTCTGCTTACCCTTAATGCAGTCAAGGCAAGTCTCAAAGTCAGTATAGTCTAGAGTAAAATGTACTCCATCCTTTACTAACCTTTTAATACGCTCAAGGGAGATATGACATAATCTCCGATGCCACAACATTGAGGAATTGTCGTTAATACTACACCGTTTGGTGCCGTTTTGAACATGTAAAGAATTGTAAACTGAATAATTCTTTAATTTAAGAAGGAAAAGACCATTAGACAATGTACCAGTACCAACACAAGTAGAATAACGAAATAACTTGATATTATTAGTATTAAATTCAAAAGAATAACTGAAGGGTACAAGTCTAGATACTGAAACTAAGTTCCTAGAAAAACTAGGAACATAAAATGTCTTTTCTAATGTCATTACAAAACCATTTTCCAAAACTAAATTGCAAACTTCAACAGCTTCGACTGGTGATGCAATCTTGTTTCCAGAGAAGACGCTACACTCAGTTCCCGTTGGCTGTCTCAATTTTGTCAAATCCTGCAAAGAGTTTGCAATGTGGATTGTTGAACCAGAGTCAATCCACCAAGAATTAGTATTAACTTTGACATATTAGATTTGAAACAAACAAAAGAAGATGGAACATACCCAAGCTTAGCCACAAGCCTTTGTTCCTCCATTGCACACATGGTTATCAACTCATTGATAGACCAGTCCTCTTTATGTGTGATGTAGGAAATCTTAAAAGGATTGTACTCCTGAAGAAGGGTATCAAGTGCAAAAAGCACCAAATAATCATCTGGTAGAATGATTTCCAACTCCTTTAATTGAGCCGCAATATCCCTGAGTTGCATAATGTGTTCACGCGTTCCCTTGACAGTGGAAAGACGCAAATTTCTCAACTTCATGATTAGAGTCATTGCCAAAACTTTTTTTGATTCAATGAAGTTATCATCGATAGCTTTGAGCAAATGTTTCGCTTTCTTAATGTCCTCAAAGCAAAAACGAATTTTTGTGGAAATTCGTGACTTAATGAAGATCACGCATAATCGATTGGATTTCTCCCATCGAGCGCGAAGCTGCTTGGCTTCGCCAGTGCTTTCTTCAGTAACCTCAGGGGGTTCCTCATTGAGAACAACGTAATCCAACTCTAATAATCTTAATTGTCTGAAAATTGCATCTTTCCACTCCTTGTGATTATCTTCATTAAGGATTGGAACATTAATTTGTGTTTGGGTGACAGGATGAGTTGCTGTAAAGAATAATAATTAATGCTTGGTTAGAATAATGCTTGGTTAGAATATTTTCGAGGCACAAAAATTAGAGAGAGATACTGAAGTACATAATATTACCAATGTAAAATTATGCGAAAGATAAATTCGGATGCCATAAAAATTGCCTGTGGGCTAAATTTTTACGCATAATGAATTTACCAAAACTGAATGGTGGAAACGGAATGGGTGCGATTTTAATTTTTTTCCACCCTTAATGACAAAACTACCAAAACTATATGCCGATACATAATCCCTGTGGGCAAATTATGATCATAGTATGGTATTTCATCCTAATTAACCCTACAAATATAACAAAATTGCCTGTGGGCTAAATTTTACCATATAACGCAGAGTGAATTACAATATTCTTGCATTTAACTTTATGTGAGTAAAACTTAATATGTAATTTTGGAAAAATTAAAGATGTTGTGGCTACTCTTTAATTAACCAAAGAACATAATCACATTAGCAAGAAAACCTAATAAACAAACAGATTAAACCAAAATATGATAGACAATCTTTAGGTATACTCCCAGGAAAGTTGGTCGAGACGAAGCTCGGTTAAATACCAACTCCTTAGACAGAGTAGCGTCGCAAGGGGACTAGTAGCAACAAGGCGTTTAAGCCAGGGCCATAGAACTAGTATTCCTCCCCAAGAAACTTCCCTAATTCATGTGTTCTCATTTTTGAAGTAAGATCGTTTGAAAGGCACTAATTCGCCTACAAGGCACTAAATCATGCATAACAAATAATTTAGACCTAAAAGGCTCTAAATTTTTCTTAATGAACATGCTTTTCTACAGGCATAATTATAACAGTCATATAATTATTGCAATAAAGAGATAAATAGCATGCTCAGATTATGCATATTACTCACAAATACTCCACAATTAAATTGTAACACTTAATACAATTTAAAATGAAAAACATTATTAAATTAAAATTCAACTGAAAAATTAAAACTGAATAATTATTCAAAGTTGAATAATAATTTAATAATAGACTTAATAAAAAAAATTTCAATTGGATAATTTAATTAGAAGAAGTCCAAATATGATGAAGATGTAAATCTGAATGAATTGATGTAATCCAAATATCAATTCAGGTTTGGCCCAAAACCATAACAGGCCCAGTAATTTTTTTAAATGAGCCCAAGTCTGGCCCAATTGGGCCAGACCTGGTCCATTAACTTAATTACCATCATCCATCATCATCTTCTTCATGCAAAGGCAGTAGCACAGCGACGAAGCAGCCAAGCCAAAATTTAATTATCCAATTTCAATTTTTTTTTTTTTTTGCTATTTCTTAATGCGGAAAAAGAAAACACCAAATTTCCAGCAACCCAGATAATTTAATTGCAAACTCAAGAATATTCACATATGTATCTCAATTATACAAAATCGTATACAACATATGTAAATATTTAAGCAATTAAAAAAAAAAAAAACTAGGCAGAGATTATTTATGGCGACTGATACCCACTGTTAGACTAAAATATCACATGCATAATCTTATATGTGATAATAGGATCGTACTAACCTTCCGCCGTAGTTCTTCTTACGGTTGAGCGATCCGGGCTGCTGCAGAGATGATAAGTGCTTTGTCTCTCACTTTACTCAGCTCTCTCTAGATGGTGTATGAGGTATGTAATGTGAGCAGTGAGAGGACTAGTGACCTTATATAACCACTGGCCATCATTGTGGTTGATTGTCTTTAGGTCTCCTAAACCCTAACTAGACTCCTAATCATAATGGTAGTCTAGTTGTTAGGTTATTAGTGTTGCACCACATATCAAATACTGAATATTATCATAACTTATCCTAATATTATAATAATAGTAACGGATAAACGTTACAAGGCAGACTTTGCTTCAAAGGCTGGCACCCTCATCAAAATCATTCTCCATCACAAACCTTTCTTTCTATCTCTTGCTACGAGCTAGCGAGGGAGGGCTCGATAAACTTGGAAGATGGAAGAAGATTTCATCCCTCCCAACTTTAAGAAAACCAAGAATTGATGAGAGCTTTGAAAATTGACTCATCTCACAACTCAGAAGCAGCTATATATTTGAATACAAAAAAAAGAAATAACAGTGCAAAACCGGAGTAGGAATATGAATATGAATTTGAATTTGAATAGGAATAGGATATAGCAGGGTGATGAGAAGACATTGTGGACTAATGATAGGATCGTTTTTACTTGGCCTATTGCAAATTTCTCTCGTTTTTCCTCCTTGCAGCCGGATGCTCTCCTCACACCCGGAGCTTCTCTAATTGCTGTGGATATTCTCTGAGGTAATCTCTATCCCTCTCTACTTCTCTTTCTCCTTCTAAGTGAAAACTTAGCTTCACACCTATTCTTTATATCACACCCTTGGCTTGAAAACATAGGGTTTATAGGAAAAGAATGCCATCAAATTGGATTATTGGATATTGTGGCCTTCCTTCTTGCTTGTATTTGAAATTTTGCCCTGCTCTCTGCATTGAAACCCTATGGCTTAGCCATGAGTGAAGTTTCTGGATGGGGAGAGTGGGGAAGGCTGTTACGGAGAAATTTTTAGCAAACTCATGTAAGGTATTGGAAATTTTTTCAACTTCAGACTAATTCATATTCAGAATTTATTTGTGATTACTATTTGAAAAATACTTAATATTATCTGTGTTTTTTTGTGGTTACCCTTTACATTAAAAACAACCAACCAGTGCATGTTTAAATCATATATATCAGATTCATGATGCCTTTGTATCTAAATAGTTCTATGTATTCCATTTGTTAGAAGCCTCACCCTGATTATCAAATGACGATCTAGAGGTGTCATTTGTGATCTTGATCCTGAGCCTTGAACAATCTGATCCAAGGGCACCTTGAAAACAGAAGCCATATATAGTGTGTTTAGTCATATCTTTGTCTATAAAGAATAGATTTTGATACATCTATCTTTTGTGTTTTTTGTTCTTACATGAACGGAAGAAAGGAAAAATCAGGATGCCTAGAATGTTGTTGTATCCATAGTTGCACTAGCAGATATGTGTGAAGTCTGTATTCTTTACGTTGCCATACGATCTGGTGGTTTATTTTAGTGTCTATGTATAAACTGAATTGCTGAATATTTTAGTGTTGATTTGAGGTTTATGATGAAACAATGAAAATTAAATGCAGGATTGGAAGCGGGCATTAAATTTCTGGTAAAAAAAAACTTCTTATTTAAAAAACAAAAGATAGGTATTGCATAACTTTTGATATGATCTAATCTTCATCTATGCAGATTCTTTTTTCCCCTTTGTTCCATATATTTTCAATGACCTAGCTGAGCTAATGCCAAATAGATTGGGACTAAGTCTTAGATAGTTGAGTTTGGTGACTGAGTTGCATTAGGAAGATGCTCAGTGAATGTATCTTTGAGATGTAAAAAGATGAACAACTTTTCTCTCCTTGATTATATGAGAACTCGGAGATGACACTAGATGTCGTCGTTTATCGAGCATTATGAGTTATTCTTTGGTTTTTTTTTTTTTTAAAAAGATAATTACATTAACTGGAATGTTTAATTATTCTTAACTACTTTATGCTTATTTGGGCTTGAACCCACAATCTCTACTATAATGGAGCAACTTGGTAGGCAATTTATATCGAGCAACTTGGTAGGCAATTTATATCGTCCGCCAAGGCGCGCATTGCATTGTGCTTCCTGGTGCTTCTTGTGTTGACTGTTAATATTTTTTTGGAAAATTCCGCTTTCCTGTATTGACTGTTAATTTTCTTTAAAAAAATCTCATGTTTCGAAAATGTACATAATTGTATACTAGAATTTACATAATTGTATAACAAAATACACATACTCTTTTTTGAAACGATAATACACATAATCTAACATACTACATAATACACATAAACTCTTAACATAGTACACATAAGTTCCATGTTTCGGATGTACATAATTATATAAAAAAAATGTACATAATTGTATAAAAAATATACATAATTGTATAAAAAATGTACATAATTGTATAACATAATGTACATAATCGTGTCGACTCCCTACACAACTTAACAAAACGACGTCATCATTTTGGGCGGCGCAAGACGCACAGTGCTATGTGCGCTGTGGTGCAGGGTATAACGATTGCACTTGGTACCATTGGACCACACGGTCCTTGGTACTTGGTCTTAGGTCCTGTGTCGACTGTTAATTATACATTACTTCTTTTTGGTACATACAATTATACATTACTTTACTAATATTGTATTTTTTTTATCTGACAAAATTATTCTTACATCATTAAATTTCAATGCATCCAGCCCTAGCCAAAACGACATCGTTTTGGTCTTTTTTTTTTTTTTTTTTGGAAATTCCATTCCCCGATTCTACCGTTTAACTTAAAAAAAATTCCCTTGTTTCGAATGTATATAAACTCATAACATAATACACATAAACTTATAACAGAATACACATACTCTAGCATAATACATAATACACATAAACTCATAACATAATACACATAAACTCACAACATAAAACACATAAACTCTTAACATAATACACATAAACTCTTAACATAATACACATAAACTTTTAACAAAATACACAAACTCTTAACATCTACTATACTAATAAGAGCCCAAGAGAGTTATAGGCCCAAGAGAGTTAGGCCTATAATGGGTAGAAAAAATGGCGGTCAAATTTTTTAATCAAATGAATCGCTCGGATTGATCAAATTTTAATTTTTCTTTAAGATTTCCTAATTTATCCTTAATGAATATGATTATCCGCTAACTTTTCCGTTAAATATTATGTTTTCCGTTAATTTCTGTTAGTTCACCGTTAACTTACTCATTGATTTCAATAAGAAAGATCTTAGGTTCGAACCCCATTCCAATCAAAGTTGGCATAATTAGTACTCTATTTTTTTTAATGCTACTAGCTCTATTAGTACTATATTTTAGTCTTATTAATTTAAAATAATAATTTAGTAGCTACAACAAAAAATAATACATATGCATTTCTTTAATTTAGAATTATGTGTCTACAATGTCTTTATTCAAAAAAAAATTATTCATTATCAATAAATTAAATAAGAGAAATAATTTCATTAGTTATATTGTCTTTATTTTTCTTCAATATAAAAATTCTTTACATTCAAATTCATCAATTGATTATATTCGCTACATTGTCCCTACAATGTCTTTATTAAAAAAAATTATTCATTATCAATAAATTAATTAAGAGAAACAATTTTATTAGTAATATTGTCTTTATATTTCTCCAATGTAAAAATTCTTTACATTCAAATTCATCAATTGATTATATTCACTACATTGTCTATTATCTTTTTTTTTTGTGCACAATTTTTTAATTAAATATCAAAGTTATAATACAAAATAATGTTATATATTTATTTACCAAGTATTTTATTAATACCATGAAAAAATTAAAAAAATTATAATTAGTAAAGCCAATCATATTAATTACTTGAGGAATTTGTTGACAAAGAGAGTATTCAAATCACACGACAAATTGAAGTGAGAATTATCTCACAATGTCCTTGTTTGACAATCAGCAGTTAGCGATTGGCTTTAGCGAATTATATTAGCAGATTTGACCAGCGAATTATATCAACGGTTGGTAAAAAGATATTTGAAAAAATTAGCTGTTTAGATTAACATGTAAAATGACCTAAGGGTATTCAACCTTGATAGCCTTATTTCACTTCAACTATATGATTGTGGTTTTCTAAGTCCGTTTCCTGATAATCCTTGAAATTTGACATCCCTTAGAGCTCTTCACATCTCTACAAATCAATTCCATGGCCATCTTCCCAATAGTCTTTGGAACTTGACTTTTTAGTCATACCTTGATCTCTCTAGAAATATGTTCACGGGGGAGATACTAAAGCCAATTGGAAAAATCAACAAGCTGCAAATAGTTAGCCTTTTTAACAACAAGTTATAATGACCACTTCCAAAGAATTTAGGATATTCGTTTCCAATGTTAGAAACTCTTCACATTACGGATAACATGTTTGAAGGCATAGTGACGGAAAATCACTTTGTTAATCTCACCATGTTGGGATATTTATATGCATCTAGAAATAGATTAACATTGAATGTTAGTCTAAATTGGATACCTCCGTTCAAACTTGATATGCTTTATCTAAGTGGTTGGAAGTTGGGTCCTCAATTTCCTACTTGGTTACAATGTCAACATACTATTATATTGTCGAGTTATGTCGGAATACAGAGTGAGGTTCCAAGTTGGTTTTGGAGATCTTTTGAATTTTGTTTCCTTAATCTTTTACACAACCAGTTGCGAGGTAAAATTCAAAGTATCTCAGAATATGACTTTGTGTACATGGGTTCTAACCAATTTAATGCCCCCTTACCTCGTATCTCTAGCTATACAATGGAGTTAGACTTGTCAAATAATTTCTTTTCAGAAGATGTCTCTAACTTCTTATGTCATACTTAAAATGTGCATATAAGCTTCAAATACTTTATTTGGGAGGAAATCGGTTATTTGGAGATATTGCCAATTGTTGGATGAACTGGCCACGGTTAAAAGTCATAAATATGGCCAATAACCAATTGATTGGAAGCATCCCAAATTCCATTTGGCTTTTGGATCAATTGAAATCTTTGGATATGCACAACAACATACTTTTTGGCCCTATACCTCCATCATTGCAAAATTGCACCCTTTTGTTGAAAATTGATTTGGTTGAAAATGGATTCACAGGAAAGATTCCAAGATGGTTGGGGACTAGAATTTTAGATTTGACAATTTTTAGACTCCGATCAAATAAGTTTTATGGTGAATTACCTCTAGAATTTTGCCATCTTAAATCACTTCGCATATCTTTCCAATAACAACTTAACCTCTCTGGTGTGATTCCTTGGTGTCTTAAACCTCGCTGCAATGATCAAGGAAGAGGCGATTCAAGATGGAGAATTTGAAATGGGTTATTCAATTTATTAATGGAGATTTGGTGAAAGTGCTATACTGACGACCAAAGGGATAGAGTATGAGTATTACACAATCATTCTATCGTCATTTGTTGGCATGGATCTTTCAAGCAACAATTTTTCTGGGGACATTCCAATAGAATTGAGAAATCTTGTGAGATTGAGATCCTTAAACTTATCAGGAAATAACTTAACAAGGAAATATCCCCATGGAAATGGGCATTTCGTTATATCTGATTATATATATATATCTAAATGAGTGTAAGTCTGAGTCAATCATTCCACTATTCAGTTGTCAAGAAAATAAATTGATTATCTTAAATTAAGAGAATATGCAAAATTACACGTATCATGTTAACAAGTTGGGTGAATGGCGGCGACGGTCCGAAGGTGGGCTACAAACAGGTGGACGGCGGCGAGCGGAGAGGATTCATACTCAACCCAACGATGGGATGAGTGTGAGGATCATCCGGTCTTCGAACATTGTGATAGTGAGGGTACAGCGGAGGAATCGATGGAAACATTGATTTTGCTTGTTGTTGACTTATCATTTTTTAATGATGATCGATGGTGCCAAATAAACAAAGAAATTGATTGAAGTCAAAATTATCATTTATTTTTATGAACAAACCGTATTATTGACACCGAACAGCCCGGCGCGTGACAAAGCCACCAAGATCATACAGGAGAGCTAGTTTAGCCGAATCTGGCAAGAAAGACAAGCTATAAAAAAAATCTGAGAAGAGCTATGAGCTAAGCCAATCGTTGCCTCACGATAGACATGCTTGATGGACGAGCCCCAATCCTCAAGGCGCGATCGAATGAAGACAATGGACTCTTCCAGCCTCCACGGCAGCCGTGTCAGCTTAGAAACCAGATTGGCAAGAGCTAAAGAGTCCACTTCCACCTCGTGCGGTTTCCTGGCGAACACATCACACCATTGAACCGCATGGCGTACAGCCCGGGTTTCAGCCTCCAGTGCTGTAGAAGCAGAAAAGCGAAAGCAGAGCCCCACCAGAAGCTGGCCGCGCGAGTCTCTCAAACACGCACCACCAGCCACGCCACTTTCTGTAAAAATAGCGTCGGTGTTGAGCTTGAGTCTTCCCGTCGGCGGCATCATCCACTTAACCCATAGAGTTACAGATTTCTGGGGAGGTGCAAAACGTTCCACCAAACCAGCGTGAACCAGAGCAGCATCTCGGGGACTACTGCAGCGAGTCGGCCGAGCTAAAGAAATTAGCATAACTTCACGCTTGATGTTGATGATGACTCCGACGGACGAGAATGGTGCATCATCATATAGGCAGCTATTGTAGGCTTTCCACAAAAACCATAGGATTAAACAAGGGATCAAATGAGCAAAGATTTCCAGAGCTGATCCCGGGGGTGTGAATAGCCACCACGAATGGCACCATGCACGGAGAGAACCTGCAGGGACACATAGCAAACCAAAAATGCCTTCAAAATGTCTCCAAATCTCCTGAACACTGTGACAGGTATGTAAGCAGTGGTTTAGTGAGGCTGATTGAGTTCGGCAGAAAGGGCAGATTGATGGCAGGTGAAATCCAAAGCTTTGGATGACATCCGGATAAGGGAGGAGATGACGAAGCAGCCTCCACATAAAAATAGAGACTTTGGATGGCAATCCCCCGCCCCATATGCATGACGATGACAAACAGCGTCCTTGCTTCGAGCGAAGAAGGTCATAAGCTGTTGAGAAAGTGAAATCCCCGTAAGTTGAGGGAGCCCAAATAGGATTCCCTGTAGAGGTAAACTCCACGTTGTCATTCACAAACTCTAGTTGTTGCTGCATTCTTCTCCAAGTAATTGAGGGAGCCCTGCGTGCGCGATTATCCGGATAGCTGGCATCCAAAAACTCGCTCCACACAGAGCCTCCGCGCAAGAAGTTAAATTGTAGCTTTGCTGAAAAAGCTTGTTGTATAGTCGCTAGCGAACGGACTCCTAACCCGCCCTCTTCAGTTGGGTAGCAGAGTTTCCCCCAAGCTGCCCAGTGCCTTTTATGATATCCGTTTGAAGACCCCCCAAAAAATCTTGCAAATTTGGATTCGAGAGACTTTTGTGTCTGTCGGGGAAGCATAATAGATGCCGCCGTGTAGAGGGGGATCATGGCTAGAACATGCTTGATTAATGTCAAGCGACCGCCGGGAGATAACAGCTTTCGTTGCCAGCCCAATCATTTGTTATCTACCTTCTCCAACAGATGTTGGTAGTACAACGGGCGGTTTCTCCCTAAAAATAGGTTCACACCCAAGTAACGGAAGGACAAATTCGATCTCTGCATGCCAAGAATACGTGTCATAGTGGTAGCCTGCTGATTGGAACAGTGCTTGGAAACAACGAAGAAACTTTTCCGAAGGTTAATCTTTTGGCCAGAGCTGTCATGGTACTGTGTGAGGACCTTTTTTCTTCTATTCACTAATTAGCTTTGGAGTTTTTCTTTAATTAATTTGCTGTATTTTATACCGAGTGAGACATGCAATAATGCATTTTCCAGTTCATGTTTTTTGTAGTTTTCAAGAAAGCTTCCAGCCCATCTTAGTAATAGCTATAGCATATGAAGTGTGTATATCTATCTATTATCCAGTGAACAAATAAACATATTTTCAAGGTTAACGAGATAAAATTTTATACACCAACAAATGCAATTTTTTTCTAAAGCACACAGAATTAATACTGCTTAAACCCATGACTTCCCCATTTAGAAGAGTCACTTCATGTCATTAGACCACAAGGTCATTGGCCATAATAGCTCATTTAGGGCAAATTATGCCGTGCATCTGTGTGCACCACACGAATGCAAAAACGACGTCGTTTTGAATAAAAACGTGCGTCCAACGGTCCAACTTAAAAAAAAAAAAAAAAAAGAATCAACTTCGATTCCCGTCAACAACATTATGTTGTGCATAATTTCTGAATATATAGTTATGCAACTCTGGATGTATAGTTATGCAATTATGGATTTATAGTTATGAAATTATGGATGTGTAATTATGCAATTCTGAATGTATAGTTATGAAGTTATGCAATTCTGGATTTATAGTTATGAAGTTATGGATGTGTAGTTATGCAATTCTGAATGTATAGTAATGAAGTTATGGATGTGTAGTTATGCAATTCTGGATGTATAGTTATGCAATTCTAGATGTATAGTTTTGCAATTCTGGATGTATAGTTATGAAATTATGGATGTTTAGTTATGCAATTCTAAATTTTTAATTTTTTTTTGAGTCGGCGTCAAAACAACGTCGTTTTTGCATCCGTGCACCATACATGGTGTACACGGATGCACAACATAATGACTCCTCATTTAGAACTCATTAGATATGCATGTTAATATAATTGTTTTTTTTTTATATAGAAAATATAACTTTAGCAAAAATTATTATATTAGATAGATCTACAATTAAATCAATAAAATAGTATACATATTAAACAGTTTGGTTGGCGTGAGTGGCCGTACACTCTCGATTTAAGAAAGGTTGTGAGTTTGAACTCCCTCTTGTATGGCCAGCACTTTGTGTAAATGGGGATTAATTAGTCTCTGTTAATACATGAATTTTAATAGATTTTTAACGAGTCAACCTGTTAATGACGTGGAATATATTAAAAGTAAACACTAACTCGTTATTGTGGGTCTAATTTCGCATCATGTTAACAAGTTGTATCACAAAGTTTCCTAAGTCTAGGCTATGGCTCCCAGAAGAAGAGGCTATTTCCTGTGGTTGATGCTGATGCATACATTGACAACAAGCCTTATAAAGATGTTGGTTCTGCAAATGAAATGAAAAATTCTCCATCTAGATACAAGGAGAGAAGTAACGAAAAAAATTCAAAAAGTATGATTTTTGTATTTAAAGATTACAAGTTTGATTCTTGTTAACATTATTAATTTTAAGCGGTCTTCCTAGTGTAATTTATCTATCTTATGTAATTGTGGTCTTTGCAACAGGCTCTCTTAAATAATTTTTACAGATAAGGGGTTTTTCACCTAGTAGTGCCCGCAGTTTTACATATAGTCATCCAAAGAAAGAAAGAAGTAATAGTAATAGTAATAGTAATAGTAATAGTCAGCAACGAAGAAAGAAGAACCCCTCAAACGCACTGCTCGCAACTCGCCCACGCCCTCCGGTCGCCTCCGCCTCCGCCAGTCGCCGGCCTAGCCAGTCAGCCTTCAAGTACGTATGTTATTTATTTTATTTTATTTTTTTTTTCAGTTTTTACCTTTTACTTTTTAGTTTAGGTTTTGCTTTATTTTTTTTTCTTTTAAATCTTTTATTAAAAAAAATTAAAAAAGATGGCCGAGTGAGTAGAGTATGAATTTTGTATTTAAAGATTACAAGTCGATTCTTATTAACATTTTTTTTGGAGCGATCTTCCTAGTGCAATTTATATCTATTATGCATGTGGTCGTGGTCTTTCCAACATGCTCTCTTAAATAATTTTTACACAAAAGTAATATTTACCTAGTACTGTCTGTAGGTTTACAAAGTCATCCAAAGAAAGATTTTTTTTTTTTTAATTTTTAAAAAAATGTAAGGATTCCACCTATTAAATTTTGTGGTGTAAGATAGTTCCCCAAAAAATTGGTTAATGACAACTCAGCCACTCAAGAGTCAGGACAGTAACGACCAAAGAGTAAAGACTAAAGACTTGCAATGCTGATATCATAGTTAACGTGTATTTTGGGTTAGACTTGTAAGTCTTTGTCTTTAGTTGTTGACGCCTTGACGGAGCAAACTTACAATTTGGGGTACAATAATTCATTTCACTAAAAATTGGTTAATGACTGAGAAAGCTCAGGAATAATGACAACTAAAGACTAAAGACTCGCAAGTAACAATGCAATTATATATCAAATTTAACATGAATTCTGGGTGATTAAAATTACGTAACTAATACTCGACTTTGTAATTTATTGTAAACTGAGCACATCGATATTGAATATTGACCTGCCTAGCGTAAAATTTAAATACAGATAGTGAAATTTAAATACATCAGTGATGGAATTTGACTCTTTGAACTACAACAGATAAAAAAGTATAGAACAAATACTAACTCATAATAGAGTTAATTAATTGTATAAAAAAAAGTCAAGAATGTAATGTTATAAAAATTAAAGAATAATAAGACTAAATATCACAATAATTAAAAATTAAAAGTAGAATTCGCGTGGGTTTTGACAAAAACTTGTTTGAGACTGTCTCATCGTGAGTCGGGTCGGGTCAATATAAAAATGTAATACTTATAGCACAAATGTCATACTTATATGCTTAAATATAATATTAATTAAGAATAAAATTTTTGTTACTTTTAAAGGTAAATGTAATATTTTAAAAGGAAAATGTAATACTTTTACAATTTAATTTAAAAGTATTACATTTTAATATTTTATACCGATTGAGACATGCAATGCATTTTCCAGTCCATGTTTTTCGTAGTTGTCAAGGAAGCTTCCAGCCCATCTCAGTAATAGCTATAGCATATGAAGTTTGTATATATATCTATTATCCAGCAAACAAATAAACATAAGCAAAGCATTACATTTATAGTCATATATATATTAAGCTTGAAAAACTTTCCTCATAATGGGGACGACTTTCGTCCATCAAACTAGTTATTTCTTCATCATCCTCTTCGCCTTTGTGCTTATGGAGCTGTGCAATTGTAGCGGAAGCAACAACTTGGGGGTTTGCAAGGAGAGGGAGATGCAAGCACTATTGTGCTTCAAGAAGGAGTTTGAAGATCCAATGAATCGACTCTCCTCTTGGGTTGATGGAGTTGATTGTTGCACCAAATGGGAGGGAGTTATGTGCCACAATGTAACCGGTCATGTTGTTCAACTCCGGCTAACAAATCCCAACTTTCAGTTTGAGTTTGTTCATCTTCCGAAAGGTACACTCAGTCCTTGTTTGCTAGAATTGAAACAACTACATCACCTTGATCTTAGCGGCCTTTATAAATATTTCAGTGGATCTCGAATTCCTAATTTCATAGGATCTTTTGCAAACTTGCAATATCTTGATTTATCCCATTCGGGATTTCAAGGGATGATTCCCCCTCAACTTGGAAACCTTACAAGTTTGCACACTTTAATTTTGCAATTGAACATTGATGAAACGAGTGGTACTAGTCTCATAAAAACTAAGAGTCTTGACTGGTTGTCCAATCTTTCAAATTTACAGTTATTGGATTTGAGTTATGTTAATCTTAGCATGGCACATAATTGGTTAGAGGCCATTAATATGCTTCCTTCCTTGCGTGAGCTTTATTTATCTGATTGTGATCTGCCTAAACTATCCCAGTCACTTTCCCTTCTAAACAATTCTTTACTTGAAGTCCTTGATCTTTCCTATAATGAATTCAACACTGTTATTCCTAAGTGGATGTTTAATCTCAATAACCTTGTTTCTCTTGATCTAACATCTTCTGGTTTTCTATGTCCACTCCCTGATGGTCCTTGGAACTTGACATCCATTATCACTCTTAACATCAGTGGTAATGAAATGAATGGTTCATTACCTAGTCAATTGTTTGGTCTTAGTGGTTTGGTATCTATGAATCTAAGAGATAACCAATTTCAAGGTTCCTTGCCCAATAGTCCTTGGAACTTGACATCTCTGAGTATTCTTGACATCTCCAGCAATAATTTGAATGGTTCATTACCCCATCAATTGTTTGGTCTTAGTCACTTGGCATCTCTGGACATAAGTTTCAATCAATTGCAAAACCCTTTACCCAATGGTTTCTCAAACTTGACATTCCTTAAAAATTTGGATGTTTCTAGTAACCGCATGAATTCATACATACCAAATCAGATTTATGATTTGACCAATCTAGAGTCACTAGATCTTAGTGACAACCAATTGCAAGGAACCATTTCAAATTCTATTTCCAATTTGACATCTTTGTCTGTCCTTTATCTCTATGGGAATATGCTTACTGGAGAGATACCAAAGCAAATTGAAAATCTCAGCAAGTTGCAAGCGCTTTCTCTCTCTAGTAATATGCTTACTGGAGAGATACCAAAGCAAATTGGGAATCTCAATAAGCTGCAAGAGCTTAATCTTGCAAGAAACAGGTTATGCGGACCTCTTCCTGAGAATTTGGGGTATTCATTTCCAATGATTGAAAGGTTGTACATTTCAGATAACAAGTTGGAAGGCATAGTGACAGAAAATCACTTTGTTAATCTCACAAAGTTAACCATTTTAGTTGCATCTGGAAATAGATTAACCATGCGTGTCAATCCAAACTGGACACCTCCCTTCCAACTTGATCGGCTTTATCTAAGTGGCTGGAATTTGGGTCCTCAATTTCCTCTTTGGTTGCAATCTCAACATCAAATTTATGCGGTGGACATTTCTAATGCTGGAATAGAGGGTGAGATTCCAACTTGGTTATGGAACTTTTCTTCTCAAATTGAATTAGTTAATGTTTCACACAACCAATTGCGAGGCCAAATTCAAAACATACCTTCTCATTCAACTAGAGAGGTGTACTTGAGCTCTAACCAATTTAGTGGTCCCTTACCTCGTATTTCTATCCACATAATTGGGTTAGACTTGTCAAACAATTCATTCTCAGGAAATATTTCTAACTTCTTATGCCATGCACAAAAGGTGCAATATGACCTCAGACTACTTCATTTGGGAGGAAATGATTTATTTGGAGAAATTCCAGATTGTTGGATGCATTGGCCATACTTAGAAGTTTTAAATATGAAGGAAAACAAATTGATTGGAAGCATTCCAAATTCCATTAGGCTTTTGAGTAATTTGGAATCTTTGGACATGCACAAAAACATGCTTTCTGGCCCTATACCATCACTGCAAAATTGCTCCATGCTAAAGAAAGTTGATTTGGCTGAAAATGGATTCACAGGGACGATCCCAAGATGGTTGGGGACTTCTCTTTCATATTTGACAATTTTAAGACTTCGATCAAATAACTTTAACGGTGAATTGTATCCAGAGTTCTGCCATCTTACATCTCTTCGCATTTTAGATATTTCCAATAACAACTTCACTGGTGTGATACCCAAGTGTCTTAAAAATTTCACTGCAATGATTAAGAAGGAATTTTCATATGGATTCTTTGAAACGGGGTATTCATCAGATTTTGGGAGCTTTGGTGAAAGTGCTTTAGTAACTACAAAAGGACATGAGTACGAGTATTTCACTATCATTCTAATGTTGTTTGTTAGCATGGATTTTTCTAATAACAACTTTAATGGGGATATTCCAATTGAATTGACGAATCTTGTGCAATTGAAATCTTTGAATTTATCAAGAAACAATTTGACAGGAAATATCCCCGTGGAGATGGGAAATATGAAGTTATTAGAATCCATTGATTTTTCAAGAAATCAACTTTCAGGAAAAATTCCATCAAGCTTCTCAAGTTTGTCATCGTTGGGTGTTTTAGACCTATCCTATAACAACCTATCTGGGAAGATACCTTCAGGTACTCAACTGCAAGGCTTTAATGCTTCGTGTTACATTGGCAACAACCTCTGCGGCCCTCCGATCTCAAAAAGCTGTAGCAGTATTGATGAAGGTAAAATTCCCACAAATGAAAACAAAAGAGATGATGGTTGTGAAGTGGATTGGTTTTATGTTAGCATGGTTATAGGATTTGCAGTGGGCTTTGGATGCATCTATGGTTCTTTGTTTCTTGTAAAATCTTGGAGGATTGCTTATTTTAAATTTTTAGATAAGAAGTTGAAGTCTTTTTTAGTATGGGCACATGCTTTGAGTGCTTAATGCTTCTAGCTATACAGAGTTGGATGAAAGTTTAGAAGTGAATGACAATGTTATATTCTCCTGTAATATGGCAGTTATGACAGTAATAAATAAAGTTCATTCTTCTTCTTCAATTCCTAATACTCTGTTCTCTGAACTTAGCTTCATGCTCTCTATTATTCTGACAACCTGGGATAGAAGAGTTATGAATTCTAAGCAAGGGAATGGACATAAATACATCATTGCTAATAAAAGCATGTCTATTGCCTACTTCTGTTTTGCAAGCCCCCGAAAAAATCTCAATCATTTATATTAATGTGTGACAATTATATTTGAACTTTTAAGTTTTGGCAATTCAATATCAAACAATTTTGTCTTGTGAAGTTGTGATAGTTATATATCTATCTATGTATTACAATTATATCGAAACCTTTAGAATTTGAAAATTTAACACATCTTTGTATCTTAGCTTGTGACAATTGTATTGTATCCCCAATTATAACATCAAATTTCTGGGGTGGAATAGAGGGTGAGCTTCCAACTTCGTTATGGAACTTTTCTTCTGAACTTTTCTTCTGAAAATTGACTCATCTCACAACTCAAAAGCAGCTATATATTTATTTGAATACAAGAAGAACAGGAAATAACAGAGCAAAATATCAATATGAATAGGAATATCACTTAGCCACTTGTTATACCATGGAGGTATGGAGTAGGTTCACCTTGCAAGGTGAACCCTAGTTCTAAATTATGTATTTTTAATATTGGCCAGATTGGTATAGCGTGAACGGAATTGCTCAATTTAATAAATGGAGACTAAATTAAACTTAATTATAGTACTACATATAAATTTGGCAAATTATACTTTGGATTATACATAAATGTTTATTATTAATATATTAATTGTTTAATTTTGGTGTACTGTAAGTTCATTATTGAATATATACAAAAAATGAACATTTAATATATTAAAAATAAATTTTTAGTATTGCAATGTAGATCATAGTTAATAGTATAATAATGATTATACACTTGATGTATTTTCAAAATTTTACTCCCACTTGTGTTCAAATTTAATTGAAGGAAGAAAAAAATGAATGGATAAACATCATGTTCCCTTACAAAATTGAGCAATCAAAACATGCCAAATCATATAAAGTATAAAATGGGAGTACAGGTAGAATTACTCAATTTTTTTTAGACACCCACGTCTAGACTTGCTCAAGGTATGGACCAACCATTCAAACTGAGTTTTTTTTTTTTTTTTTTTTTTTTTTTAAACTTTATTTTTTTTTTGTTCAATTTCAATTTTGATGGTTAAAATTATCTAAATTTAACTTTATTTCTAAGAATTTTTTCAATTCTATTTTTTTTTAATCAAATGTAGATTTTTTTTAGTAGTTTCTAATACTAACATATTTTGTAGTAATAGTATGGTGAGTTAATTCAATTTTTTTAGTTCTAATTTTATAAGTGACAGTTCACCAAGATTGGATTTACAAAGGAAACGGTATTGAATATTTTATTTCGAGCCATTTTAAATTCAATTCGACACTAAGATTAGATTTAATTCCAAAATCCTGATTTTTCGGGTACATTGCATGCCACGTTTTGAACTGAGAAATTTATCTGAGTGAAACCGGGAGAATTCTGAGAAGCCTTAAACAAGTGTTCATCTAGAAAACTTTTTAAGAAAATTCTATTTTCAACCCCAAAGTATTTTAAATAGCAATTCTAGCCCTTGGTCTATGGAGCATGGTGGACCACTAGACATCCAAAACCTTTCCTGAGTCTTCTTTTGCTAAAGGAATTACACTTTTGCCATCAACCAATCATATGGGATCAACCTAGGGTTTTGTGGTCCTATAAATTTAGCTCTTATCAGACATTTGCCTCTTTGTTTCCACCATTGAGCCTCCTACAAAATCACCAAGCAAAGCAGTAAGTTTTCTTCATTCTACCCTTTCAATCCTAGCCATTCATTCTTCAAGTTTTCCTTCTTTTCTACCTCTGAGAACTTAGTAGTAAGATGTTGTATGGTTTGTTTGAGGTGTTTAGGAGGTGAAAGAGGTAATAACTAGCTGAGAAGGATGTGGGAACCAAGCTAGAAGAAGAAGAGGTCTACAAAGGTATAACCCATGGATTCCTAAAGCTATTTTTATAGACTCTGTGAAGTCTTGTTTGTGCTAGAAATGAGTAGAAATTCTAAATACATGTTTTATTTGAGCTATTAGATGATCTATGCTGTGTTGTTGATGTTTTGGAGGAGTTGGTTTTGCCTGAAAATGTTTGGTTTTGGTTTTGAGGCATCTGGTGCACAACCAGTGTGCACCAGATATGCCAACCGATCCCAGCCAACGGCCCAACAAGGGGTCCGTTGGTTAAGGCCGTTGGCCATCGGCCCTAGGGTAGGGCCGTTGCCTAGGACCGATGAAGAGGCGGAAGGAGGGCCGGGCTTAGAGGAGCCCCGCCCTTAGGCCCATTGGCAGTTCTCTGTGTAGTGGTCGGGCCCTTGTGGCTCCGTTATATGTCGTTTCAGACGGGGTATCGAAGGCCCTTGCGACTCTCTACCTCGGGGCCATCTTGACGCACGTTTTGGCTTTGATTTCGTTGAGTTTGGAGAAGAATTGAGCATTTTATGCTAAGATTTATAAGCATATTTGTTGCAGATGTTCTTTTGAGTTTTTACAGTGAAAGTGTTTTTGTTTATGAAACATGGATATTTTATCTGCTAAGCAGGTCATTGTTTGATTTTTAAATAGAGAAGCCTAAGTTAAGTTAGTTGTTTCTAGCTATCAAAGCATGCCTAAATTGTATTTTATGAACTGAAGTTGTTTACAACCAAGTTTCTATTTTTCCAATAGCATGTTATACTTGCTAAGTGTTTGATGAGAAGAATTGTGGAGTTGTATGTTTCAAGCATGAGTTATGAAATCCGTGAGTTTACAGTGAGTAGAATCTAGAAGCATGATTTTCACAATACATGTCATTTGAAGCATGTTACTGTAGATTGCATCATTGAGTTTTTCATATATTAAAGTGCATAAGTGGCCAATGTGAGCCTATGTATATTTTTCTAAAATCTCATATCCACGTAGAGATCCGTTATCTTATCATATTGAGATTTAATTGAGAAGTTATGTGCATTGATTGCATGAGAAGAGTATTTGCATATCTTGAGATGCATGAGTGATATATCTATCTATATGTATCTATGGTGGGCAAAACAGTATTTTGGAGGAGCCGTTTGGACTATGTCCTTTCGGAGTAAAAGAAGAAGATTCGGACAATTGCGATCCGATAATCAGTAATGAGGCGTATTCCCACGTTACTAATAGGTTGGAAACTGCCCGTTAGGCTTGGAATCCTGGTCAGGGGATGTGCACACTGATAGTTTGATACCTGATTCCACAGAGTGAGAGAAGGGACCACTAGATTGGTTCTGTGGACGGTAGGAGATATTGGGTCGGCTATACGCCGTTCCCAATGGGTTAATTCACACCATTGTGAACCCCTAAACCGTCCACGAGTGTGAGAAAGTAAGTGAGTCAAGAGAGACTCAAGAGAAAGAAAGTGAGTCAAGAGACACTCAAGAGAAAGAAAGAGAGTCATTGAAACTCAAAGAAAAGAGAAGAAAAGCAAGTCATTTATGACATCAGAAGCCTCCACAGAAAAGTATTATTTTTAGAGTGTGACAATATATTTATATTTATTTGTTTATCTTGCACTAGATTGCATAAGTAGAAGCATGAGATTGCTTATTTATATATGTATTGCACTAGGTTGCATGAGTAGTAGAACAAGATTGCTTATTAATATATGTCTTGCACTTGGTTGCATGAGTAGTAGCACGAGATTGCCTATTGATATATCTTGATGAGTAGTACCTGATAGCATGAGTTGCATATTTGATTTATATGAGAAAGCATGAGAATTTTGATTATTTGAGAAGCTTTAGATTGTTTATAAGATGAGAATGTGATGAGTTGTTTATGTTTAAGTATGCCTATTTGAGTATTAAGTTGCAAGCATCTAGAAGTTACGCCAAAGTATATTAAGTGTTTAAACTTGCTTGAGCAAAGAATGTGGAACCTTGTTTTCCAAAGTATATACTGTACTTACTTTACAGGGTTGAGCGGCGTTATACTTAGCTTCGTGCTAACGTGTTTGCTTGTTACTTGTTTATTTGTTAACCCATTTCAGGTGGTTCGAGCTCGTAGGTACGTGAGAGAGTTCCGAGTTAGACTAGTTAGATTAATGTTGTAGTCTAAATTCGTTTGGTGTTTGTAGTAAACCTTTGTTTTGATAGTGTTGAACACCAGGGTCTTATCCCCTAGATTCTCGGATTAGTTTGACTTGTTTTTGTTAAGTTTTACCTAAGCCCGTGCAATCACCGTGTAGGGTGGTTGTGGCGGTGACGCTCCCTTATGTTAATTTATTAAGTTTATTTCTGCTGTTTAGTTTATCTTTTAAAGGTTTAGTTGCTTAAGTAGGATTAAGAAAAAGAGGGTGTTACAGTGCTAGCCCTACTTGCATCCCTATAATCGTCATAAAATGGATTATAGGTCTGCTCTTTGTGTTTTTCTAGGGTACCCTCCGTCCTTTCGTGGTTATAGGTACATGGATCTGAACACTAACCATATTTTTTTTTGTGTAGACATGTGTGTTTTGATGAATGCAGCTTTCCTTTTCACGCTCTAGTGTTGAGCAGGGTCCGGTGAGCAAGCCCATGTCTGGGTTTTCATGGGGCGTTGCTGGTTTCTCTCTGACTTCTGTGCCTTCTGTGCTGTCTCCTGTTGTTGTGTTTGTTCCTACTTTGCCTGCTCCTAGTGGTGTTTCCAGACAACCTGTACGTACTCGTAACCAGCGGGTACGGGGGCAACCTCGTTCTCACACGATGACTCTTCGGCACATGCCTCGTGATCAGCCTCACTGTGCTTTGGTGTCTTAGGTTGTTCCTCAGGAGCCTACTTGCTTTACTCAGGCTGTTCGGCATGCTGAGTGGAGAGATGCCATGGATGCAGAGTTTAATGCTCTCTTACATAACCAGACATGGCGCCTTGTCCCAGCTAAGTCCGGTATGAATGTGGTTGGCTGCAAGTGAGTGTTACATGTGAAACGGAAGGCGAATGGCCCGGTTGAGCGCTACAAAGCCAGGCTTGTGGCGAAAGGTTTCAATCAGGTTCCGGGGCAGGGCTTTTTTGAGAATTTAAGCCCTGTTGTTAAACCGACGACTGTACGCTTGTTTCTATCTTTAGCGCACTCTCATGGCTGGGTCGATCTGCCAGCTTGACATTCATAATGCTTTTCTTAATGGTCGGTTGGTAGAGACCGTTTACATGCATCAGCCTCCGGGGTATGAGGATAAGGCGCATCCTGATTATGTGTGTCTTTTGCAGCGCTCGTTGTATAGGCTGAAGCAGGCTCCCCGTGCTTGGTTTCTCCGTTTGCATGAGTTTTTGGTGCCTATTGGTTTTCGCCCCTTTGAGACTGATGTTTCCCTGTTTATTTATTCTGTTAGTGGTGTTTTTGTGTATCTTCTGGTGTATGTTGATGACATCCTTGTTATGGGCAGTGATGCGAAGTGTGTTGCAGGTTTGGTCAGTCAGTTATCTTCTGCTTTTAAAGTACGTGACATGGGCGATCTTTCTTTCTTCTTGGGTATTGAGACTGTTTCTGTGGCTGATGGTGTGTTGTTGTCTCAACAGCGTTACATGTGTGCCATTTTGAAACAAGCAGGTATGGTTGATTGCAAGCCCTTGGTTACGCCGCTCTCTGTTGCTAAGTTTGAGGTTACCTCTGTTGAGCCTTACGCTGACCCCACGCAGTACAGGGGTCTTGCGGGTGCCTTGCAATACTAGACGGTGACTCGCCCGGATCTCTCTTTTGTTGTTAACAGGTTGTGTCAGTTCATGCACTCATCGACGGTTGCTCACTTGGCGTTGCTAAAACGTGTTTTGCATTATATTAAGGGGACTTTGCATTTTGGTTTGCTTTTAAGTAAGTCTGCTACGGAGGTTTTGCATGCCTATAGTGACTCTGACTGGGCTAGTTCGTCCGAAGATCGAAAGTCTACCAGTGGCTACGCGTTAATTTCCTGGTCCTGTCGCAAGCAGCGGACTGTGGCTCGTTCGTCTACTGAGGCTGAGTATAAGGCATTGGCTATTGCGTTGGCTGAGGTTACTTTGCTTGAATTGCCTTACTAAGTGAGTTAGGTCTGCCCATCTCTGTGTCTCCTAAGCTGTGGTGTGATAATTAGGAGCCACTTATCTCTGCGCCAATTCTGTTTTTCATGCTTCTACAAAGCATGTTGAAATCGACTATCACTTTGTGCGTGACAAAGTGGCTAAGGGGGGGGCTTCATGTGAGTTTTATTTCTACGAAGGATCAAATTGCTGACATCTTTACTAAGCCCTTGGCTGGGCCTCGGTTTACTGAGTTGCGTGACAAGCTCAATGTTGTTAGTCACCCCACTTGAACTTGCGGGTGTGAGCATATAGCTATTAATGTGCAATCCAACTATCAGCTTAGGATTTTAGTTGAGATGGAGCATATGTTTCAATTTGGTATCAGAGCTAGACCGAAGGTCATGGGTTCGAATCTCAGCGCCACTCATAAGCGATTACGGTTTACCGGTCCATGTGTTGCTTGGAACCCACCGCACACGTGAGGGGGGTAATGTGCACCGGTCCATGTGTTGCTTGGAACCCACCGCACCCACCGCACACGTGAGGGGGTAATGTGCAATCCAACTATCAGCTTAGGTTTTTAGTTGAGATGGAGCACATGCTTCAATTGCGGGGGAGTATTAGAAATATATCTTTTAGTAGTATTATATTGTATCTTGGACTCTCTATCTTGTATCATAGATAGGTCTCTATTGTATTTATCATCTTTTAGTCTTCTATTATCATTAATAACAGAACACACGATCTCATCTCCTGGACCGTACCTCTAAAGTGAATAATTTAAGAAGAAAAATATAACAAAATCTTCTTTTATTTTTTTATTTTTTTTTATTCTATAGCTAGACGTTGAAAAGGTCATCCATAACATCAAACTTGTGAGACGTAATACACGTTGAAAAGAATTCTAATTAAGATTTAGGAGTTAAAGATAGATATAGAAAATTGGGATAAAGTACAAATAAGCCACTGAACTATTTGAGAAACAGCAATTAAGTCATCGAACTCAAATAACCTTCAAATAAGACATTGAACCCAGAAAAAAGAGCAAATAAGCCATTGAACCCTGAAAAAAAGAGCAATTAACATTTTTTACAAGTTAACTCTAGGTTTTTACTCATTGGATTGCCAAATGTTTATTTTATTTACGTTTTATTATTATTTTTATTATTAATATTATCCACTTGGATAGTATTATATTTTAAAGTAATTATAATCAAAATAGTTTTGTCTTGTCGAGATTTGATTTATTTATTTATTATTATTTTTTCACTGGATCTTTTGTTTAAAAAATAATAATAAATAAATAAATTTGATCTAGACAAGACAAAACTACTTTGATTATAATTACTTTAAAATATATTACTATGTAGGTGGATTATAATAATAAAAAAACGTAAATAAAATAAACATTTGGCAATCAAGTCAGCAAAAACCTGGAGTTAACCTGTTAAAAATGTTAATTGCTCTTTTTTCCCGGGTTCAGTGGCTTATTTGAGGGTTATTTGAGTTCGATGGCTTAATTGCTTTTTCCCAAATAGTTCAGTGGCTTATTTGTACATTATCCCTAGAAAATTAGATGGTTTTTGTTAATTAAGATTAAAGAATTTTTAATTATAAATATAATAATTTAGAAATTTATTTTTAGATATCAATTAGAATTCTTAATTATAATATAATAGTTTGAGTAAAGAACCTGTTAATTAACATTGTTAATTCGAATTCTTTTACGGCTTTCAGTAATCTATTATCATTATTAATAATTAGATAATTAGATATATATGCAATAATTAAGTAATAAATATGTTTAGAAAAGTAGATATATTTTGTTAATTAGAAATAAAAGTGTTTTCTAAAAAAATATAAGTGTTAGATATTTTGTAAAAAAGGACCCGACTAATATTTACTTTAGTTTTTAATGATGTGTCATCTCTTCATTAACAGTCGGTGTATATATAGCATCTATACACCGGCGATGCATCAAATATTAATCATATTTACAATAACAAATATAAATGTACTAGCATTTTGTACGCGCGATGCGCGAAAATTCATGCCCAAAATTTAAACATTGGTAAATACAAATAATTAAAAATTATAATTTGAATTATATATACACAAATAATATATGTATTTTGTACACACACATATATAATTTATCATTCATAGAAATTTAATTAAACTATAATTAAGTATTAAAAAGATATCATAGATATAGGTGTATGGTAATAATGATGTGTCATCAATGTTAGAATTAAAAACTAACGATGTTATAACGGTGTAAGGGTAGTTTTGTCTAATAAAATTGGAATGTACAACATTTAAAGTAAAATGTACACATTTATTTCCATACAAAAAGATGGACATAAATCAAGGATATAGCCTTAATTGAGTCTTATTATATATATACTAGTATTTTTTATGCGCGATGCGCAAAAAATAGGTGCCCAATATTAATACATTATATTAAAATTTTAAATTTATTTAGATTTTAGATATTTAAATTATTCTAAATAATAATAATAATAATAATGTAAATCATTTTTATAAATTTGATATTTATATTTATGTAATAATTAACATATAACTCAAATATTTAATGTGTATATATTATTATTAATGAAGAAGATAAGAAAATATATGGTGGATGCATGTGCATGGTAATAATAGTGGAAAAGATAACGGAAGTTATAACGGTAGGGGTATGTTTGTCCAAAATATTTTAATGTAACAATAGTGGAAATGATAACGGAAGTTATAATGGTAGGGGTATGTTTGTCCAAAATATTTTAATGTACAACCTTTATAGCATAATGTACAAAAAAACTTAATGGAAAAAATGGACATAAATCAGGGGTATAACTTTCATTCACACTTATTATGTTTATATATATATATATATATATATATATATATATATATATATATATATATATATATATATATAGGCTTTGAATCTGGTGCACCCCCTTTGATAAATGAGGTCATGAGAACTCATGCTATCCATTGATTAATTTTTCATCAATGGTTCAGATAATTAGAGATTATTAAAAGAAGAAAGGATATATATTGACCAAAAGGATTAAACTGTAATTGTACTTATTGAACTATTTATGGCATTAAAAAAAAAATAGGTTTAAAAGAAAATGAGAGAAATGTAAGGAAATTTGGAGGAGGGCGAAACAAGGGGAAAATGAGGAAAAGGCAAGAAAAGAAGTGGATTTGAAAAAGCAAAAGAAAAGGAATTTTGATAAGAAATGAGAAGGGAGGGGTGAGATGGTGGATACCCATTGCTTAGGTCGGGGCCGCAAAGGCTCCCCGGGCCTAAAACACGGTACGCCGTGCCGTGGGAGTCGGCCTTTGGCCTAAGGGTGGTGGGGGAGGGATCCATTGCTCCTGTCGGGACCTCAAAAGCCTCCCCGGGTAAAACATAGTGCGCTATGCCGAGGGAGGTTGGTCTTGGGCACCAGGGTGGAAGGAGGTGAGTGCTACCGCTTAAGCCGGGACCCGTGAAATTCCCCCGGGATTAAAAGACGGTACGCCGTGCCGGTGGGGATGGGTCTTTGACTCGAGGGTAGTAGGGATAGGATAGGATAGTTGGATCTCCATGAGCTTAGGCATCGTTCCCATCACTTGTGTGGGACGGGGAGCCTTTTACAGACGAGGTGTGTGGATG
This sequence comes from Ipomoea nil, assembly GCF_001879475.1. Taxonomy (NCBI): domain Eukaryota; kingdom Viridiplantae; phylum Streptophyta; class Magnoliopsida; order Solanales; family Convolvulaceae; genus Ipomoea; species Ipomoea nil. The sequence continues at coordinate 65,977 of NW_017617060.1, forward strand.
TGTTGGTGAGGGTTGGGCTTTCAAGGCTTGAATTTACCTTTTGATCTCTTTTGTGAGCCATTTTGGCCTTTGATTTTGATATAGTAGACTTAGATGGTTGGGAGCTCTACACTTTGATTGGGGGGTCACTTTTGGGCCACCTCTTGTATATATTTAGATAGTTGTTTTGTTTTGTTATGGCCGAAATGGCCAAGGACTTGACTTGAGCCATAGTCCACTTTTGGGGCTATGGCGTATGCTTGTAGACTCTTAGTTTTGAAATAGAATAAATGCACAGTTAAAAAAAAAAAAAAAAAAAAAAAAAGAACTATTTATGGCATTAATTGTAATGGAATCTTAAGCATTAAATTAGGGATATAATGTATGGTAATTGAGGAGATGGATCGTTTCATCAACAGCATACACGTAGTAAACTCTAAACGCGTGAATGATACTGATAGTGCAGAAGGACGAGAGTTAGAAAACGCAGCACAGAGAGAACTAAGAAACGCACTTCAATAATGGCTGGACCAAGCACAGGTATTTGCATTCGTTCATAGTGGTGTGTGCGTAATATATGTATTTGCATTTCTTACTGGTTTTGTTGACTTGATGAACGACCGACGAAATACCGGTATCTTTGAACCTCTCGAAGCAGCATTTACGTGTAATCGTGGATGCATACCAGCGTCTGTAACCCTTCCGGCTTTAGTACGTCATGTATATATAATGGGAGCTTAGGGGCTGGGTTCGTGGAGTAACAATAGGCAGTGTAGTATAGATGATTAGATACTATGTCGGTGCGTAGTCGTGTGTTGGTCTATGCATATTACCAATAGGAACGTTACTAATGTTTTGGTTGATGGGAATAGCTGACTATCAATTAGGTCTATTTCAGAACCTCAGGAAACAACTGGCGCGTGGTAGCGTGGATGCATATAAGCATGTGCTACCCGTCTGGGTTTATGACATCAAGTATATATGATGGGAGCTTAGTGGCCGAGTGCGTGTAGTAGTAATCATCTGTGCATTATACTGATGTTATGCGGTGGGGCAGTGGTTGTTTTTTTTTTTTTTTTTTTTTTTTTTTTTTTTTTTTTTTTTTTGCGTAGCAGTGTATTAACGTTTGCAAGTTAGGATGCGGTTTAGTTGATAATTGGCGCTATTAGTTATATTTTCTGGTCTTCTTCACATAGGCTTTGTGCGTTTTTCTTGTTGGGTCGAAGCGCCTACATTTACTTATAACCCTCACATGAACAAACTATTTTTTCTTCTTTTTTTAGGCGGGTGCACCACTGTTTTCGTGTTGATGCGTTTTTTGGGGGTTGCCTTGTTTGGTGTGGTTGTTTGTGCGTAGCAGTGTCTTACCGTGTGCAAGATAGGGTGTGGTTTAGTTGCTAATTGACAATATTATTTATATTTTCTTGTCTTTCTCATTTAGTTTATTTGCGTTTCTGTTGTTAGGTTGATGCATGTGTGTTGTTTGGTTGGTGCGTGAACCAAGCGATTCATGAGCAAGAATTAAAATTAGATGACCTAAAAATTAATTGGGAACTGGATCCGTGTGTAAATTAATTTAGTTCTAGATACAGACATTTGCTTTGTATCACTTACCCCTTGAATAACATTATTGCACAAACTGATTAAAATAACGAAGGGGGAAATAAAAAGCAACCACGTCGTAAAAAAGAAAAACGGGAAACATCTAAATCACGGGAATGTTGACATTGTAAACGGTAAACCAAACAAACGTCTAGGAGCAAAAAACAATCACACTAAAAAACAGTTTACATGGGAAGAAACACCTAATGGTTTATTCCGGCGCTGGTTGTGCTGGTTCATCAATAACAATAGCAACCGCAGCATGGGGCAAAGGATCAACCACATTGGCAGCACCTACCGGCTCAGCAACTACCCGCTCAGGCGCAACAGCAACAACCGGCTCAGAAGGATCATCGTCTGGTAACGGCAAGAATTAATCAGAGTTACACCCAAAAAAAATGAAAAAGAAAAAAACATAAAACACAAGCCCGAACCCCCGCGCTGTTTAACTGTTCGTTTTTAAACAAAAAACAAAGTCATTACAATTTATACAACTAAATAACCAAAACAAGCAAATAATCCAAAACCACGTTAGTGCTAACAACAGAAACGCACCCACCAAACTATAGAAACGCACCAACCTAAATGAAAAAGACACGAAAATATAAATAACAGTGCCAAATAGCAACTACACCACAACCTATCTTGCAAACGGTAAGACACTGCTAAGCACAAACCACCACACCTAACAAGGCAGACCCCAAAAAGCATCAACACAACAACAGTTGTGCACCAGCCTAAAAAAAAAAAAAAGAAAAACAAAAAAAAAACCAAGCAGTAGCAATTCCCCAAAGAACTTAAGGGACATCAGGGAGTAATCATGAGAAAGAAAATATTTTGTTCACGTGAGGGTTATAAGTAAATGAAGGCGCACCGACCCAAAAAAAAAAAAAACGCACCAAACCTAAATGAAGAAGACATGAAAATATAACTTATAGTGCCAATTATCAACTAAACCACACCCTAACATGGAAACGGTAATACACTGCTACGCACAAACTACCACAACTACCAAGGCAAACGCCGAAAACCCCGACCGATAAACAAAAAACACGCACCAACAAAAAAACAGTGGTGCACCCACCTAAAAAAGAAAAAACAACAACAAAACAAGCATTAGCAATTCCCCAACCACACTTTAAATCTAAATTGCACACGGTCACAAACACAAACGCACAAACCACCACCAATAGACGAGAACCATCCCGAACCCCTAAAAAATAAAAAATAAATTAAAAAGCATGCACCGACCGAATACCATACGCGCACCAACCTGCACAAAGGAACATACTTCTAGTGGCCAAATGAAAACCCCCGTTAAAAAAACTAGTGCAATTTAGCTTGTACATTACACTCTAACTTCCACAAAGGAACATATTGCTACGCACAAACCTATGCCACCCGATTACGTAAGTCCAAAAATCCCAAAAAATTAATAGTGCCAATTATCAACTAAACCACACCCTAACGTGGAAACGGTAATACACTGCTACGCACAAACTACCACAACTAACAAGGCAAACCCAGAAAGCCCCGACCGATAAACAAAAAACACGCACCAACAAAAAAATAGTGGTGCACCCACCTAAAAAAGAAAAAACAACAACAAAACAATCATTAGCAATTGCCCCACCACACTTTAAATCTAAAATGCACACGGTCACAGACACAACGCACAAACCACCACCAATAGACGAGAACCATCCCGAACCCCTAATAAATAATAAATAAATTAAAAAGCACGCACCGACCGAATATCATACGCGCACCAACCTGCGCAAAGGAACATAATGCTAGTGCCCCAAATGAAAATCCCCGTTAAAAAAACTAGTGCAAATTGGCTTGTACGTTACACTCTAACCTGCACAAAGGAACATATTGCAACGCACAAACCTATGCCACCGATTAGGTAAGTCCAAAAATCCCAAAAAACAACAAAAATAAATACACAGATAACCAATACAAGTGATGGAACCTGCATACGTACAAAACCGAAATAAAACCAACATTTACAAACCCGACCACACTTGACCCCTAACATGCACAAACCGACCACCTACAACGCAACAACCACCGCCCCCAAAACCAGTAGCCCACCACCCCATCATGAAAAAAGTGGAAACAGAAAACCATAATGCATATTACAACTCCAGACACTATCACAGTAAACTATTGGACCCATATGCATTTACCCCACCAATAAATCCAAAACCCAAACCCCATTCTAGGTTGGAAAAAAGACAATGGAAGACACATACAACCAAAAAAACCTACACATAAAAAAACATGAAAAGTAAACATGTCACCACTACAAACAAAAAAAAAAAAAAAAAACCGCCACAAGCCAATTACCCATGCATTTGAAGCCTCGTACCCCTAAAAAAAATTGAGCAAATACTAAAACCAAAATACACATTGCATGAAATAAAAACAAAATACACATTACAGTCTCATAAACGAAGCACCATCGACCCCATTAATACCACAACCGATTAGAAAAGAAAAAAAAAACAACAAAACAAGCATTAGCAATTCTCCAACCACAGTTTAAATCTAAATTACACACGATCACAATCACAAATGCACAAACCACCACCAATTAACACCCACGCCACCGCCCCCCTCCGTGAACAAAAAAAAAAAAAAAAAAAAAAAAAAAAAAAAAAAAACCAGGCAAACATTCTCCCAGTCTCATAAACGAAACACCATCGACCCCATTAATACCCCAACCGATTAGAAAAAGAAAATCGAAAACCCTAACCCTAGACCTAGAATTTGACCAGCGACAACAACACGCTCGCCGCCCACCACACCTACTCGAATCGACAACCACCATCCTTAAACCCGAGATGAAAATACCAGAAAACTAAAGCGCCCAGAGGAACTACGACCAAAATAAAAATACAAAAATCCAAAAACCCACAACCACTCCGGCCGGTAAAGAACGCCGGTTAAAACCCCACCATGGAAAACCAAAAATGCGATCGTATAAAGAACGACAAAATAAAAGAATGGATGAACATAATACCGGTATTTGAAGTAGAAGAGAATCCCCTAAGCCTCTTGGACAGCCTCTTGCTTGAACCAGCTATGAAGAAACTGTAACTTTGATTACGACGAAGAGATTATGCGAAGTGTTGAAGACGCGGGTGAAGAAGGAACGAGAGCTGATGGGAAGCGGAAGAGACTGAGAAAGAAGACAGCGGAGATAACAAGACAAAATTCATATTTTATTTACTCTCTTTACCAAATTAACTCCGTTAATATGCGTAGACATAATAAATGCCAAATGAAAATTACAAAACAACCCCTAAAACAATCACACGTGTATTCCATCAACACACCATCTGACCGTTCAAAAAAAAACCATCAACGGCTCAAATCAATGAAAATTAAAAAAAAAAAAAAAAACGCGCGTCTGGAACAAAGAAGTATAAGCTAAGGCGCACCTTAAGTGTTAGATCTTAAGCACAAACTCACGCACATAAAGTACAAAACCCACACACATTAAGCACAACCTCACGCACATTAAGCACAAAATCCCCGCACTTTAAATATTAACTCACATACTTTAAATTTCAACAACTACTGACATTAAGTACAAAACTCACGCATATTAAGTACAAAACTCATGCACATTAAGCATAAAACTCACGCACTTTAAGTATTAACTCACAGACTTTAAGTTTTAACAACTACTCACGATAAGCACAACCCCACGCATTTTAAGCACAAAACTCACGCACATTAAGTACAAAACTCACGCACATTAAGCACAACATCACGCACATTAAGCACAAAACTCACGCACTTTAAGTATTAACTCACAGACTTTAAGTTTTAACAACTACTCACGATAGGCACAACCCCACGCACATTAAGCACAAACCTCACGCACATTAAGCACAAAACACACGCACATTAAGCACAAAACTCACGCACATTAATTACAGATCCGCTCACCTTAATTTTGACCTATATGCAAAAATTACAAAATTGCCACCGCGTTGTTTTTTAAAACTTTGATAATCCTGAACGTTGATTTAAGCGAGATGAAAGGCCCAAATTAAACCGCATAATCGCACCTGGACACCCTAACCGCACCAGAACCTAAATCTATATATATATATATATATATATATATATATATATATATATATATATATATATATATATATATATATAATTAGGATCATATGAGAACATGTGCTTAGATGAGAACGTGAGAACACATCATGTGCATCCATCTAATATTTTTTAATGGTCTAGATTAGATTAAGTGTGTGCGAACACGCATTAAATGTGTGCAAACACACTAAATCGCGTTTGCACACATTTAATGCGTGTTCGCACACACTTAATCTAATCTAGACCATTACAAAATATTAGATGGATGCACATGATGTGTTCTCACGTTCTCACCTAAGCACATGTTCTCACTGGAACTCTACCCTATATATATATATATATATATATATATATATATATATATATATATATATATATATCATCCAATCAATGATCTAAAGATGAGTTTATATATAAACTCTAAGTATGTTATGTTTTACATCACTTCTATAATAAAGGGTAATCTTCGGGTTATTAGCCTTTTCAGGCCACCGAACTTATAGATTTCTGGCTTATTAGATTAGTTTTTATTCTGCTAAAATATTTTGGGTCTAACCTTAAGATATTTCAATTTTATCTGGCTAACCCTTCAAATTTGGATTAAGATTGACATCCTTAATTTTTGACAATTTATATCATGGACTAGGGTCAACATAGCACTATAGACCCTTATCGAAACGATGATGTACATAATTCATACTAATGAGGTATAAACTTTCATAATACAAGACACAAAAAATCACAACTCAAGACACATACATATATTATAGAGAAAACTGTAAAAAATGCCCCCCTATAATTTGCCAATTATCAATGTCACCCCTGAATTATGAGTGGTGTAAATGTTGCACATATAGCCCCTCCCGTAACGGACTTGTGGTTCCCCACCGCTGTCCATCGCTGGTACTTCGAATCAAGGGAGGGGAAAAATAACTAAATTACATATTTACTCTGACTTAATGGTGTCGTACACTAACGGGGAACCACATGTCCGTTACGGGAGGGGCTATATGTGCATCGTTTTGATAATTGAGGGACAACATTTACACCACTCATAATTCAGGGGTGGCATTGATAATTGACATATTATAGAGGAGTATTTTTTTTACAATTTTCGCTATATTATATTATTAAATATTTACTTATTCTCCAAATTTGATTTCGGTATATAATTTGTGTTTATAGGCATAGAATTTCACAACACAGTAAACATAAATTTATAACAAAAGACACAATTATTAATTTGTTTTAAGTACACAATTCATTTTTTTTTTTTTTGAGAAAACAGAATTCATATTTTTAAAATACAAAATTTTAAAGCACAAGATACAAAAATTCACAATATAAAACACACATAAATACTTGAATTCATAGTGCACTGTGAACCTAACCCATGTATAAGGATTGCTAATTTTCAACATGCAATAAATTCAATTCACAATCTTCCATCTCAATACCGGCCTACAACTATATGAGCATGACATCCAAAGAATTCTTCATCTACGAAAGTACGATTGAGTGTGACATCGGAAGTTTCCCTATTTTCTTCGCTATTTACTTGTTTGGCTTTGTTCATGAATCATATATGAGTCATGACATCCGAAGAATTCTTCATCTATGAATATGTGTTGGTTTGGTGACTTTTGAGCTAGGGTGCACATATCGTGAGTCATGGCAGGCAAATTATAACGTGAGTCTGATCTGAGTGCTGGTTTGGTGACTTTTGAGTCATGAGTCATGGCAGGCAAATTATATTGTGCATCAGTGTTGGAAAAAGTGGCTTGTATATTGTAATACATTTGAGATACAACAATAATACAGAATACAACAGGGGAACAAAAACTGGATCATTTGATATCTTCAGGCGTGTAATTACTTTCCTATAAGCTTTAAATCTCCCTCTATAAAAGTAACAAGGTTCAAGATTTAATCTTATGGGATACAAGAAGATGAATGAAATTCTCAAGTTGCTCTGTTTGAGAATTTCCTGTAGAATTGTAAGCATGTGAAATGTCTTGGTTTCCTGCAAGTTGATTGCATCCATCAATTGGCTGTTGATTTTCCTTTCCCTTTCAAATATCTCTCCAAATATTTATACAAAATATTTTGATGGTTATGAGAGGTTACATGGAAGTTACAGAAGTTTCAAACTTCAACTTCCAAAGAGATATATCTTAACTGATATATTAAACATAGAGAAATAATAATAATAATAATAATTAATTAAATCTTATTTTCATAAGATATATACCTTCGTAGGTTCATGTACTGCCTGCCAAATTATTAAATAAAACACACACACACACACACACACACATATATATATATATATATATATATATATATATTTATTTATATATTTATTATTGCAAGTTACCATGCAAAATAATAAATAAGTAAATAATATATATGTATACTTGCACGAAAGCAGCCAAAATAAAACCAACGAATTGAATCATTTGAGTGGCTATAATCATTCGTTACACAAAGCAAAACCAAAGCCGAATCGATGAACCAACGAATTGATGTTACCATGCAAAATTCAAGGCCAACGAATTGTGTAGATTTCTCCAAAATACGATTTGTACACAAATAACAAATCGTTAACCACACGGTTCCTTTACACATGAATTGTACAAAATATATCATTGTTTAACTACAATTCGTTAAGCACGATTTAATACAATCAATAATAACAACCCGTTAAAACCGACGATTCATTAACACCAACAAATCATTCAAACTAACGAATCGTGTAAATCATTGATTAAAATTCTTATTTCCCAATTTACTTTCTACCAAACTAAAATAATATTTATAACTCCACAACTCCAAATATTATTTAAGCTTTCATGGTAGTCCATCTGAAATATTAATCTCCATTACTATATAAATCTCCAACATTCCTCCTCCATTTATATAGTAAAAATTAACACTGTACCAAGATAGATCCAAAACTCATGCATAAATGAAAATGTCTTACAGATTGAACTTTCACATAGTATTATATGTGTTACATTAATTCGGATTGCTGTGATGGACGAACCTTGAATCACGCAGTCGCTTTGAAGAAACGTAGATATAACACACACAAGTTTTATAGTCATTACAACTCACTGTAACTTGACACTATTAAGGCCATGTGTTCGTATCCATTAATGAGCACATACCAAGTAAAGCCCAATTTGTTTGAAGTGGCCACACTTCATGCTCACAAAGGCTAATCTTTTATATCTTGCACTGCAGCTTGCATTTTTTCAAAAGATCAGTTAAGAATAAAAACTCATCCCTACAACAATTCAGAACCAAGCATCACTTTTTTCTTGGGATATAAATTTTAATTTAAACTTTTGATGCTTGCAATCACAAGATGAAGTACTCATCTACATTGAACTCAAGGTCTAACGTAATAACTTAGACGTGAGTTGAGCTTTCCTTCACTTGCAATTAAATAATTAGGTTTTCCATATCCCTTCCGATGTACCATGTCCCTTGCAAGGACTCTTGCAAACGGATCCGTTAAAACCGGGACTGTACCAAGTCCAGTGCTATAACACAATTACCTAGGATTTCCCACATAGCTAAGTCTCAAGCCCATGTGCCTTCACTTGCCATTATAAACACTTGTTTACATGATATGCCCAGTGTAGTAGCATTGTCACAATGTACTAAAACTGGTGACATCGATTTTGGCCCAACCAGAATCTAAATAATTAAATTCCTTAGCCAATCAACTTATTTTCATGCCGAAGCCAACACAAGAAATTCAGATGCCGTAGTTGAAAAAACAACTTTGCTTTTAGAAATCCATAAAACTACACCTCCTCCAAGCAGAAATATCCATCTACTAATTGAGGAACAAGTTTCATGATTAGACATTCAACTGGCATTAGAAAATCTTTTCAGAATGGAAATTTCTATTAAATATACTAAACCATAATTAATGGTTTTATTCAAGTATATCAAAATTCATTTTAATCCCATCCACTTAGCCAACCGATGATAGATAGAAATTTACTATTCTATTAATGAACTGGAGAAAAATATTCAATTGATTTTACTGGAACCCACTTAATAGGTTCCTAGTCAATAAATATTTATTTCTTGCAAATTCTATAACCAAGAATTTCAATCACCGTGTTGAACTCATTAACAATGAGTGATTCCTTAAATAAATAATTAAACGTCCTCCATTTGGAATACCAACTACTTTGGAGAAATCATATACTGATAAACCTCCTCCATTCAAGAATATCCATTCACTTTGGAGAAGAAACCATTTTTTATTTAAAGCTTTTAACTTTTCATGTTTCTTCTAAACTGAAGAATCATACCAACTTAAATCATAATCCATGATTTAAATTTGAAATTCTTTTCACTGTCAATTTCCATACTAGATAAACTAGTAAACTTTTTGACTTTCAGAACTTTAACACATTCTCAAAATGAGAAACTTTGTGTTAAAGACATTCATAAATTTTATGAATTTCATTATGCATATTTCATGCATAAAACTTTCTACATGCCTTCATTAGAAATATACTAGAATACTTCGAAGGCATTTATGTCTTTATTGGAAATATTAATAACATAATATTTCAAAAACATTCACAAGGATAAAAATATTTGTGTGCTAAAATACCAATATTTCATGCATGAAAAAATAAAAATAATTTCAACTTATCATTATGCAACTCTGTATCCATGCAAATGATACCAGAAATATTTACAACACCAAACTACACCAAATTTGACAATATACAGCACACCAAGATCCAACATATTATACATGTATCTTGTATACTATGCATGCAACCGAGACAGAGTCTCAATATAAAAATATTTATATACATGCATAAACATATCCTTGTATTAGCAGGCTATGCAAAAACTCAAAAGAATCGCATGCATACCTTCTAGACAGAAACCAGAACTTAACTAGTAAGTAAAATAAAACTTACGTACCTGCCGAAGCCGATACAAAAATATAAAAGGTACTGTACCGATCACATCCTATAACTTGTATCTGCCTTGATAATCCATCTCTTCCGGCCTTTGATACGCTGAAACCGCACACCCCACCGTGGAGATAACATATCTTCTCGTTCCAAATAAATCATTGCTAATAAAATGATTTATTTATATAAAATCAATTTCACATCTCACTAATTATCTTGGTATAATCTAATACCCCATGAATTTAAGTGAAGATGAAAACAAAACTGCACAGCATGCATTTAAATCACCATGCCAGGAACACCATGCAAAAATCGCATGAAAAACCTTCTTGTACGATAGAAAGTGATTTCTGTCATCCTTGCCACCAAATTCGAAATTCTCATTCCGAAATACTTTCGTGATTGAAAACTGTTCACGCCTGGCATCTTGTCTTCAAAACTTTCAAGGCAAGACCAATGATCACGGGTTTATAAGTTTTAAAGCTTATAGATTGTTGGAGAAAGGGTTTGTAATGTGTAATACATTTGAGATACAACAATAATACAGAATACATCAGGGAACAAAAATTGGATCATTTGATATTTTCAGGCGTGTAATCACTTTCCTATAAGCTTTAAATCTCCCTCTATAAAAGCAACAAGGTTCAAGATTTAATCTTATGGGATACAAGAAGATGAATGAAATTCTCAAGTTGCTCTGTTTGAGAATTTCCTGTAGAATTGTAAGCCTGTGAAATGTCTTGGTTTCCTGCAAGTTGATTGCCTCCATCAAATTGCATGTTGATTTTCCTTTCCCTTTCAGATGTCTCTCCAAATATTTATACAAAATATTTTGATGGTTATGAGAGGTTACATGGAAGTTACAGAAGTTTCAAACTTCAACTTCCAAAAAGATATATCTTAACTGATATATTAAACATGAGAAATAATAATAATAATAATAATTAATTGAATCTTATTTTCATAAGATATATACCTTCATAGGTTCATGCACTGCCTGCCAAATTATTAAATAAAACATATATATATATATATATATATATATATATATATATATAATAAATAAGTAAATAATATATATGTATACTTGCACGAAAGCAGCCAAAATAAATCCAACGAATTGAATCATTTGAGTGGCTATAATCATTCGTTACACAAAGCAAAACCAAAGCCGAATCGATGAACCAACGAATTGATGTTACCATGCAAAATTCAAGGCCAACGAATTGTGTAGATTTCTCCAAAATACGATTTGTACACAAATAACAAATCGTTAACCACACGATTCCTTTACACATGAATTGTACAAAATATATCATTGTTTAACTACAATTCGTTAAGCACGATTTAATACAATCAATAATAACAACCCGTTAAAACCGACGATTCATTAACACCAACAAATCATTCAAACTAACGAATCGTGTAAATCATTGATTAAAATTCTTATTTCTCAATTTACTTTCTACCAAACTAAAATAATATTTATAACTCCACAACTCCAAATATTATTTAAGCTTTCATGGTAGTCCATCTGAAATATTAATCTCTATTACTATATAAATCTCCAACAATCAAGGTGTACATTACATTATGCACGATAAGAGTTGTGTATTATGTTAAGAGTTTATGTGTATTATGTATTATGTTATGTTATGTGTATTATATTAGGAGTTTATGTATATTCTACTATAAATGAAGAATTGGATGAGCACGAGAAGTGGTGAGGAAGAGAACAAGAAGAAAGTAGAAGGGGACTGTAAGTTTCAATCATTTGTAATGTTTATTTACTTCATGGCTTTCTAAGTTATTGAAATGATTTTATAATTGTAATATTTTATGATCGGAAAAATTGTAATTTATGCCCCTCAAAAATATATTAATTATCAATGTCATTTTTGAATTATTAGTGGTATAAATGTTATCATTCAATTTTCAAAACATGGCATTGATGGTGTGTTTGGCGAGGTGTGCGCATCTGTTAAGGTTAGGTAATAAGCACTCTAACGGAGGCATGCACAACTATAACATGGATATATATAATTATATTGAGTGCGTCTTTGTTAAGACTAAAAATAAAAAATAAATTAAGGAGATAAAATTTTGCTACTTAAAGTGCGTCATTTTTATAAATTGGAGGTGTGCGATGTTAAGACTTAAGGTGTGTTGATTTAATATTTAAGGTGTGCCATTTTTGGACTTTGCTTCTTCCTTCCAGATTCAAGTTTTTTTTTTTTTCAACTTTCATTGATTTGAGCAATTGATCAAGATTTAATCGACTAAGATCTCATTGCATGTTCGCACCTGTGACATCCTTCGCACTTGATCACGACTATATATATATATATATAATCGCACTTAGGTGCGAATGCTTCGCCCAGGCACGAAATAGAAATGGATTCTGTCCGTCCATGTGTCCAAATCTAATGGATGAGAAACACTGATCTTTTTAAAAAACGCGGTGGCATTTTCGTAAATAATTGAACATCGAAGTGCAAGTAAAATATATTACAAGTGCATGTAAAATGTATTATAGGTGCAAGTAAAAATTTACACTGAGCATGAATACTTAGTTGCACCTATCGTTCTAAGTAGTTGCACCTATAGTTCTAAGTAGTTGCATACATAGTTATAAGTAGTTGCACCTGTGTATGAATGTTTGCGAGTGGTTTTCATGGGTATTACATGCACTTATAGGTGAAAGTAGGTGCACATATAGTTATAAGTAATTGCACCTATAGTTATAAATAGTTGCAAATGCATATAGTTATAAGCACACCCAGGTGCATGAATGTTTGCGGAAAGTGAATGCTAACAAGGCAAAATTACATGCACTTATAGGTAAAAGTAGGTGCACTTGTAAGTGATTTTACTTGCACTTCGATGTTCAATTATTTACGAAAATGCCACCGCATTTTTTTTAAGTTATTAGATCTGGACACGTGTCGCGCGCTAATTCGTTCGCATATTCCTTCCTGGGCACTTATTCACACCTGAGTGCATCCCTATATATATATATATATATATATATATATATATATATATATATATATATATATATATATATATATAATTGTAATTTATGCCCTCCATAATATGTCAATTATCATCAATGTCACCCCTGAATATTAAACTGTCAAACTTTTTCGAAAAAAAAAAAAAAAAAAAAAAAAAAAAAAAAACCCTGTCAAACTAAGTTTGGCAGGACAAAGATAATATATATACTTATGCACTATATTAATCATACAAAATTTAAATGATAATTTTTTACTTTCTATATGTAATTATTTAATTAAATTATAAATCTTACCCCAAAAGAATGAATCCCCAACCCTAAGGGCTCCCCACACTCCGACCCGACAGAGCATGTGGGAGGAATTACATTATAAATCTATCAATATCATTTGTTGCCAATAAAATGAGTTTCATATTAAATTTTTTGCTTGACAATCTCTCCACTATCACCTTTGCTTGAGGAAAGTATAATCCATATCAGTTCTAATACATCTTTTGTTATTAATGTTCATTGTAGAGTTTTTACTACAATCCAATTCTCATCCATGTCTATATATTTCTTTAAACATGTAGTCTGCTTTTGTTGTAAGAATTCTCCATATATAGAAGTCTGTTGATTTCTGTTTGATGTTGCTATCATTTGATTTCTTCACATCTCTATTTAATTTCATTCCTACTTTTTTTTTTTTTTTTTGCAACTGCATAATTTATTTAAACATCTAATTTTTTTCCTTTGCTTATCCCCTTATGGTTTGAGCTGACTGTGCTATGCAGGTGAAAAAGGTTGAAGAAACAAGTGAACATATTTTATCAGCCCTTAAGGCAGAGAAGGAAGAACTAGAGTTGTCTCTCAACAAAGAAAAATTGCAAACGCTTCAATTGAAGCAAGAGTTAGCAGATGCGGAGACTCGCAATACCGACCTGTACAAGGTAACACTTGCTAGCCTGCCACAATTTGAACTGAATATGGTTCCTCATTCTATTATCTCATATTTACGACGTCGTATCTCATATTTAGACGTCTGCTGCATAGACGTCGGTCAAAAACCGACATTAAATGGGGTCAAAAAGCTGACCTTAAAGTTCTTTTTTATAGTAGTGTTTATCTATACTACTAATAAAAATAAAATCCTACTTTTATAATTTTTGGTCCAAAAAAAATAATAATAACAATAATAAAAGAGAGGCCAAAATCATGTTAACCTGTCAAATCATGTTTAACATGCCAGCTTAAAAAAAAAAAGGTGGCTGGACAATGTCTTGGACGAGCATTTACAAGCCTTTAAAAGCGCCTCAAAGTTCATTCATCTTAATCTTCATCTGATCTTCAGCTTCATTCATCTTCATCTTGCCAAACAACAATATGTTTTGGCTGCGCTGCTGGTGTTTGCTTATTCCTTCACAATCTGGCCTAGTCTAAATGCCATTGCTCCACCACCTCCCCTACTCCCATTTCTCCAATCCTGCCAAATGCGAGTAAGGATTTCAGTCCAATTGAAGCCTCCCATCACGGTCGTGGTACCGGTTCAAATCCCCCACTTTCACATTCCGGTCGTGGTCAGAGTGGCGGTGCTAGTCTGAGTCCGCCTTTCACGTCCCTGTCACGGTCCGATGGTCGCGGTACCATTCCCCATCCTAGTTCACCTGTTTCACCTCCCGGTCCCGGTCACAGTCGCGGTATCACTCCCCATCCTAGTCCATCTGTTTCACCTCCCCGTCTTGGTCCGCCCATTTCATGTCCTGGTCACGGTCGTCGTACCACTCCTCATCCTAGTCCACCTGTTTCACCTTCGGGTCCTCCGCAATGGGTAGGCTTTCACCTCGCATTGCTTTGGTGTCTTGGTTACTGTGAAATAACTAGCGACTGTAAAAAAGCCAAAATCAAATAGATGTTTACAATATACGGCTTATGGCCGTTTGACCAGAACGGACAGGACCCACAATCCACTTTTATGCCTGCTTATGACGATAAATTAGTAAGTTTTATTATTATTATTATTATTATTATTATTATTATTATTATTATTATTATTATTATTATTATTATTATTAAATTATGGATTCCCATTTTTGATAGCTCTCCGGAACTCTAAGGAAAAAATTGACTCAGAGATGGGCCAACTTGAAAGGAGATAAAGATATTTTCTAAGAAGCAATGGAAGAAACATGGCACAATATCAATTAAGTTGATGGATCAAAAATTGTACTTCCAGAAAGCGCTCCAGATGAATGCAGCACTAGGAGATATCAAGTTACTATTGGAACAGGATAATAAATATACTCCCAATGCTAAGAACCAAATACCCTTTAATGATTTCTTAGCATTGGGAGTATATTTATTATCCTGTGCCAATAGTGACTTTATATCTCCTAGTGCTGCATTCATCTGGAGCGCTTTCTAGAAGTACAATTTTTGATCCATAACTTAATTGATATTGTGCCATGTTTCTCCCATTGCTTCTTCCAAAATATCTTGTCGTCTCCTTTCAAGTTGGTCCATCTCTGAGTCAATTTTTTCCTTAGAGTTCCAAAGAGCTATCAAAAATGGGAATCCATAATTTATCAACAACAACAACAACAACAACAATAATAATAATAATTATTATAATAATAATAATAATAATAATAATAATAATAATAATAATAATAATAATAATAATAATAAACTTACTAATTTATCATCAGGCATAAAAGTGGACTTCTGGTCCTGCCGGTTCTGGTCAAACGACCATAAGCTGTGTATTGTAGACATCTATTTGATTTTGGCTTTTTTACCGTCGCTAGTTATTTCACAGTAATCAAGACACCAAAGCAATGTGAGGTGAAAGCCTACCCATTGCGGAGGACTCGGAGGTGAAACAGGTGGATTAGGATGGGGAGTGGTACGCCGACCGTGACCAGGACATGAAATGGGCGGACCGAGACGGGGAGGTGAAACATATGGATTAGGATGGGGAGTGATACCGCGACCGTGACCGGGACGGGGAGGTGAAACAGGTGAACTAGGATGGGGAGTGGTACCGCGACCATCGGACCGTGACGGGGACGTGAAAGGCAGACTGAGACTAGCACTGCCACTCTGACCATGATCGGAATGTGAAAGGGGGATTTGAACCGGTACCACAACCGTGATGGGAAGCTTCAATTGGACTGAAATCCTTACTTCCATTTGGTAGGATTGGAGAAATGGGAGTAGGGGGAGGTGGTGGAGCAATGGCATTTAGACTAGGCCAGCAGATTGTGAAGGAGTAAGCAAATACTAGCAGCCAAAACATACTGTTGTTTGGCAAAGATGAAGATGAATGAAGTTGAATGAAGATAAAGATCAGACGAAGATATGAATGAAGTTTGAGGCCCTTTTAAAGGCATGTAGATGCTCGTCCAATATAATGTCCTGCAAATTTTTTTTTTTTTTTTTTTTTTTTAACAAAGTCTGACTAGTAATACGATCTGACTTTGATAAAAGTAGATTTTTTTTAACCAGTTAACTTACAAATTGAGCAATAACATATCCAAGGAAGATATCAATTTTAGCTACTAACTAAGAGCCACTAACAAAACTCCCTCATATAGCACTTTCAGATAATCACGCATTGACAAAACCAGTTAAATTAGGCGTATCAATTCCCAAACAAAAACTCAAAAAAAAATAAAAAATTAGAAACTCCTAAACAATAATAACTTCATAAAACAAACTTTGCAAATTGATGTGTATCGTACATGTGAAAATACTAGTTAATAATAACATATATACGGATGAATGAATGCTTTTTAGAAGGCCCAATTAATTATCACAATTTCTCGCCCACGTCAAATTGATGCTAAGATCACACAACAAATTCATGCTTAGTGTTTGTTGCGTGATAGTTTTTTTTTTTTTTTTAATTACCAAAATTCACCTGTTAGATACCAGTTCGGTTTACGGCACGTTAAACAATGTATTTGATTTAAAAATAAATTAATTAATTAATTAATGCAGTACATATGACCATCAACTGCGGTGTTAAACGGCGATAAACAATGATAATTATACAAGTAATCAATAAGTTATCAGTAAATATGCCTATTTGGCATATTTGAATATGTAATTTTACGTTGTGCTCAGATGGTATGTAGTAACCTCTCACATGTAGGAGGTCATAAGATCGAATCTCAGTAGTTGAGAAAATATGACAGATACTACAATGTAATAGAGTCAGTAGCATTCGAATTTTTTTTACCTTTTTAAAGTTTATTTGTTTAATTACACTTTTGAGTATAATTTAAGGGTCTATTTGATAATTTTTATTAAAATTGTTAATGTAGTACAAATGATCATCAACAAAAACTTTTTTAATTATCTACTAGTATTTGCACCCGTGCGATGCACGGAATGAATTTGTTAAGAATATATGAATTTATATATAATTATTTAAATTAGAACATCAAATATTATATAGTGCACTTAAAGATATGGTTTAGATCGTTTATATATTTTAATGATATCATTTCTTGAATTTGTGCAAATAATTGCTCAAATTAATAGCTAATGTCTAGATGTACACATGCGGTGCTATAACTTTAAAGATTTTATTTATCATTGTTTAGTATTTTCATAAATTAGGCAAATGTGCTCGTGCTCTAACAGCTTAGTTATAGAAATGAATTGCTATCCTTATTCATTTGTATGGAAGATATATTTTTTTGTCTAGATATATAACAATTTTTTCATTTAAAAAAAAAAAAACTTAATATCACTGATTATATTTACACATTATTGAAACCACTTTCTAGACGACATTGCTAGTGGCAACACAATCTTGTTCATCTTCATCTAGAGCTAACACCTTCAATCTAACATGACGGGTTACTTGGGTGAAAATATATAATGGTAGAATCTCAATTAGTTATCCTTTTATATTTTCAGTCAATTAGTCAATTAGAATATCAAATGCAGTGATATTTTTACATAATTTTCGTTCCATTTTTTATTGATGATGTAGATATTATTATTGAAATATTTCCATTCTTTACTTTTACTATTTTTTAAAATATGCATTTACTATTGATAATGTAGAATATTATTATTGAAATATTTTCCTCCAATTTTTAATATTCATTTCATTTTTAATTAAAATGCAATGATCTGACCATTTTTTTTTGTTTTTTAGTCAATTATGGATCATTTTTTATTTGCAGTCAATTATTAATATTCATTTCCTCTTATAATTTCAGTCAATTTGTAATATTAGATTCATTTTCAGTCAACATTTCTTTTTTATTTTTAGTCAATTAGTCAATTAGAATATAGATGCAATGATATTTTTACCTAATATTTTCGTTTCATTTTTAATTTTCATTGACTATTTATAAATAGTTATGCTGTGAAACCGTGTCCACATTGATGGTCAAACAATTGTGTTTGTAAGAGAAGTAATATATAGAGGAACTCAAGAGCTCCTATTTCCAAACATTTTCAATATGGGATCAAAATGATCCAACATCATTTACAAAGGGAGCCCGTGGCTCCCTTTTGTCTTATTATTATTATTTTTAATTTTACTTTTATTTTGTATATTGTTTTGTTTGGATTATTATTATTATTGTTGTTGTTGTAAGAATAATAGACAAAGAGATGAGAGGGAAGGTCAAGATTCTCATTCATCGTTAGAATTCTTATACAAAGGTATCACCCAATATAAGGTAATAACAATACATATAAAAGGTAGTCACCTATCAATTACAACTTCTACCATATATATAATAATGTCCATATTAATATTTACAACACTCCCCCTTGGACATTATTTGACATGATCTGCCTTGTAAAAATTTGCTAGGAAAACCCTGTGGGAAAAACCTAGACAAAAAGTATAAATGTATATATATTCATGCCTCGTTAAAAACTTCACTAGGAAAACCACGTGGGAAAAACCTAGTTGAAGAAAAGAGTACATGATATTTGTAAGAACATATTTTGTACTGATTGCCTCATTAAAAACCTTAACTTAAGAAAACCCTGTGGGAAAAACTTAGTTAAGGAAAAAAGAGTACAACCACAACCTTCAGGGCACAATCGACATAATCTTCAAGATTTTGGGGTTTGTCTACTTAAGCAATTATTTTGCAACTTTTCCCCATTTACATTACTATATCATACTCATGTCTCGTTAAAAACCTCACTAGAAAAACCCAGTGGGAAAAACTAGTTGAGCAAAAAGAGTGCATGATGTATGTGTATTCTTTTTAGATTAGCTGCCTCATTAAAAACCTTAGATTTAAGGAAAACCCCGTGGGAAAAACTTAACTAAGGAAAATAGTACAGCCGTTAGTCATCTAAGACCCAATCTTCAGGATTGATTCATGTAAAATGATACTCCCCCTCAAGATAACAATCTTTAATTCTCATACATTAAATTTTCAATCTGTATGGAGAAATTTTGTAAATAAATATATACAACTGTCAATTGAATAAATATACTCTATAATAGTCTCGTGACTCTTCTGGAGTTCACGTGGTATAATATTAATATCATAGTATCTAGTCAAAAGGATTTCATTATATATCCTTTTATTATTTGTGCAACACAATCTTTATTGACCCTTTATGAGACAATGGGGGTGAATATAGTACATCCAGTTTTGGGACTTGGCATTATGGGAATACAAAAATAATAGCCAGTACCCAAGTAACCATTGTATATTTGTTTGTCTAAGTATCCAATCAAAAGCATATATTGGTTAACTGGTGTATAAAATTTCCTCAAGGAAAAACTCGATCTTCAAGTCGAGATAATACTTAGATTTTCCAAAATCATCAAGTTGTTTAGATATTTCATTGATGTTTACACTATCAATATTGACTGAGATAATAAATAATAAATAAGTTCATTATCAACCCTTTATCGAGCACACAATGGTACATATTATTCCTTCTATGAGGATATTAACTCCATTCGCAACCCTTTAAAGAGTAAATATAATGACACTTAAATTCTCATTTCGGGAATTATAAATCCATCAGGGATTTCTCAAAATAAATATTAACTATTTCAGGTCTTATAAAGACCTTAATATTTTAATGTGCGATTCACTTTTTCTCATTTTGAGAACTTAAAATCCTTCGGGGACTTTTGAATTTAATATTAGTTGCATATCTAATTTATTATTCTGCCAATGATGTAGCGGAACTTAATGCCATTTATCGTGGGAAAATATGTTTGATTAAAATCAATCAAGGGTATCTGCGTGAACCCATAAGACTACAAACTCGTTTTATATCATATCACCTCATTATTCTTATTTCTCTTTCGTGTACACACCCACTTGGAACCTTCGGGGTTAACTCTCAACGGTGTATTGTTATAAAGAGAATTATTAATAATTAGCGAGTCGAGCTATGCCTTAATTGCTCCTTTATACGTTAAATAGTCATGGCACTTCCGGTGCTCTGGATCCAGATTATCATATAATGGAGCAATTTGTACAGGCTATTGTGTTGTCGACAACTATAATACTTTCATAAATCTCTCCCATATTTATAATTGTTTATGGCAATATTTAAGTCAACCAGATTCTAGACATTTTCCAGAATTTATTCAGATCACATCTGGTTGTCCCGCATCCCTAGTATTATGTTTGTTTGGTGCACCTATAAATTGACTAGGGTTTTTCATCATCATCTCCAAGACATAATTATTCAAGGTATATCAAGAGTGACAAAGTTTATTTACTAGATCTAGTATAATGATTTTTATCTCTTACACCGATAGATCTCCTACACTTCTAGCATCAAGGAGTATCGATAGATATATTTGGTCCAAATTGGGGATGGTATACGGACCTAGTCACTCTTTTATGATCAGTATGATCAATAGATATATTTGGCAGATTATTTGCTAATATTGCAAATATATCATCTTCTGAACTTTCAGTTCAGTCTAACTAGTACATGGATTAAATAATGAAGATATTTTTATTCTATGAAATTTCTTGGCATTCTATTAAATTTGAACTCTTATCTCCCCCTAATGCCGAGAAACAATCTTCATTAATTAAGTATGCAGTCAGCGTACCTAAGGATATTTATATTAGTATCCTATCATGTGCTCTTGGCATTAATTAATCAAGAGACTAAGGCTTCTTTGGTAGCCTTTTTTTTAGAGGTACGATGTGGTAGTGATATATTGAAATAGACTGCGTACTATAAATAATAACGCAGATAGGGAAATGTTTATTTTGAAACCATGTACTAGGTATAACAATCCTTGAGGGATTGGTTTGTGATATGCAGTGAGTTAGATTTGGATTTCAAACAAAAGTATATCCCCAAAATAGATAATTCAATAATTTCTCCTTCACACATGCTCTATAAAATACTCATGTGGATAAAAAAAATTGTAATATCTAACTCATTATGTTTGCCCTTAGTGACCCAATTGGTCATTCCATTATTAAAAAATTGGATCTCTAAAATGTAAAGATTATCGCAACACAATAAGTTCTCAAATGTATATAAAATTTACCACAAGTGGCATATAAAATCATATAGGGCAATCATACACATTGAACAAAATAAGTGAAACATTCGACAATCTTAGGGAGATTAAACGCCAAAAGAAGTATTAGATGTTGAAAATTATCAAATATTAACAATTTGTTTGCTTCAGGCAAACCAACATGATGTGACTCACTTTTGGCGGTTAAGCACATAGCATTTTTGCATAGTAGCATATCAAAAAAAATAGAAGTTACAGACTTCATTCACGAGTCATGAGTCATTAGTCACTCAAAGAACTACTACTGGAGTACAATGTGACTATCATAAATGACATGCAAGATAATGAGTGACAGATAAATTAACGTTCTAAGTTTACCGTCTGGGCAAAACTATATTAAAAAAATTAGGTACTATCCTTTTGTTTAAATACTCAATACTCAAATTTGAGATTTATTTCAATGTCAAAAGACTCGTGTGAAACAATGCTATAATAAATTAGCGCAGCCAATAAGCTTGAATTTTGGACAAATAACAATTGACTTTTAAATCAATACCAAGTCAATTTTATATTTGGGAAATTTGTCCTAGTGCTATATTATATAATAATTATTGCTATGAATTCACCTTCCAGGCAAAACTATAGTCAATTATTCATGCTAGATATCACAAATTTTAGGCTCATATAGTCTAATTGACATCACAAGATCAAAGTAAGGTTTATCAACAACAGGTGCAACCTAACAATGAAAAATCATATTGAGAATTCATGTTTTTGTCTCACTTATAAGTGGTGTGATAAATCTCAATAGTTATGGCCTATAGCAAATAATTAGTTGCCAACAAGAGAAATAACAAATTCTCTTATATGAGCCTAATCAAGAGATTATATGCTAAATGTTGTCAATTAAAGAGAAGCATATTCAATATGTGATATATATATAGCATTTAGAAGTGCACATTCACCTCAACTGTGTCATGCACATTCATTATAATAATTATTTATCACACATAAAGATATGCATGTATAAATATTTTCTCCATGAAGGTAAATATAAACTTAGCTGTGGAAAGTAGATGGCAATATCCACAAGAGATGATGAGCATTTTAACCAATGGCCGCACCTGCCGCATGATCCAGTAGGATGTGCTCCCCACCAAAATAAATCCCTAACACTAGGACTAGAGGTGGTTGGTGAGACCAACTGTTTATTTATCTGAAAAAATAGTTATGTAGACTGTTGGGTCACTTGTCATTAAGCTTATGGCTTTGCGACCTTGCATGCATATCCACTTCTTTCTTCTGGCTGGAAATAGCCAAACCCATTCATGCAAGCCAAATGCCATGCTCTGCACCCTACACGCTAAGCACACAAGTATGGCATCACAGGTTTCTTTGGCTCAAAAATATGGTCCCCAAATATTTATAATGTTTTTGGATGGCATGTCATTGTAGAATGTAGATAGCCATCGGTGGATGAAAGGAAAACTGAGAACTATGTTCTACAATAGCTTGTGGAAGGTTAGGAATTAGTAGCAACTGATTTTCAACTTTTGCTATTGCAGGAAGCTGTACTTTAAATAATTACTCCACACCAAAGATGATGTGTCCCAAAAAGAAGTGAATAGATTCACCAGCAGCGTAAGAGTAATACCAATCCAGTTATGAGAATCACAATATGCAGTAGAGGATGTTCAATTACATAAGGAGTCAACATGTAATAACAAGCAACCCGACTCCAAATGCATGCAATTGATTTTCTAGTTTTAGTTGAGTAACAGATAAAACTCAAGCTGAAAACTGGCAGAAACTTTCAGAAATTGTGACCTGGATTGCTGATTTTACTAAGAAAAATCGGTAACACATTTTAACACAAAATTTTTCAGGCAATAAGTACAACGAGTCTAGATTGTGCACAAAAATTTTCATGTCAATCCAAGGTCTAGATGTATTTTTCTCAAAAAAGTTTTCCAACACTGCGCCAGGCAGAAAATTAACTGGCAGCACACTGCCAGAACTTTACAGAATTTTTCTAGAACAACCAAAGCATATTTTTAAGAAGATTCTCACAAACATCAAATACCACAAGTCTAGGTTCTCCAGAAAATATTTCAGGCCAAAAGGAGTTCAACTGGTATTTTTCACAAATTTAATTTTCAAGCTACGCCAATCAGAATTTTCAGGCATGCATTGCAGTGATGACAATAAAATCACCATAAGTCAAAAATTTTAGGAAAATATACACTATCATATACACTTTAACTTTTCATGGCATATCAAATGTCCAGATTATACCTCAAATTCATGCAAAACTGGCACACACAGGTGCTACAAATTTAACTAGGCAACAAATATTAAAATGCATATATCATTGATAAATAGCTACTGTCATGAGATGCATCCACTCTTTAGGTGGACAAGGCTTTATGAAATTTGATTAGTAAAATTTCAGGTTAAAAGCCAAACGTCTGCCTGGGGTGTTTTGTATGTTTTCATAGAACAATGAGTATGAAAGTGAACTATTAAGCACCACCTGGGCAATTAATTTACACCTCATATACCAAATATCATTAATGAGTATGTTTTTACATGAATGCAAATATTGACAGAGCTATATACTTCAATAATAATTAAGAATTTACTCGAAATACCGTTCACCGATGATTGAACACAAGCTCCAATTTTCGACGCCGGCGAGCACTCCTCCGGCGATTCCGATCGTTGGTTGTCTCCCACTCAGCGAGGTGGCCACATCGATGGGTGGTAACCACCGGGCCCCCTCCAGAACTTCCGGCGTCTTCTGGAGAGATTGGGTCGCGGCGGCTATGATCTCTCCCCGGGGGCGCTTGCGTGCGTGAAGGCCGGCAATCCATTGCCAAGACCCTCCTTGGCCTTCATCAAACCCCTTCGTTAATGGTGCCATCAAAGGTGATCCGATCGTCGGATTATGGAGTGGACGATGGCCCTGGGCTCGTTTCATCGCCGCGATCAGCTTCCGCTGGTCTGATCGTTGATCAAACGGCTGGATCGCGAGACGTCTCCACCGCGGCAGGTCTCTGGATTTTCGATCGGTGATGGCCGCAAAGTTCAATCGGCGCGACGGCTGAGGCCTTGGATCGCCGGCTGATCCTTAGGGCGGAGAGGTCAAGGCGGTTCGGTGACCTCTCGTCGGGGAATGGGCTCGAGTGGTGAAGCCGGCCTCGCGCGAAGCTTTTCCGATTGGGAGGCCGATGTGCCTCCGCTGTTCACTCCATCTATTGGAACGGTGCGGACCGGCCGCTTTTCACCGAATATCTCCGTAACGTCTCCGATCGATAATCGTTGGATAGAGCATCACTGCTGATAACGTGTTGTAAGAATAATAGACAAAGAGATGAGAGGGAAGGTCAAGATTCTCATTCATCGTTAGAATTCTTATACAAAGGTATCACCCAATATAAGGTAATAACAATACATATAAAAGGTAGTCACGTATCAATTACAACTTCTACCATATATATAATAATGTCCATATTAATATTTACAACAATTATTATTATTATTATTATTATTATTATTATTATTATTATTATTATTATTATTATTATTATTATTATTATAAATTCGTCAAAATTTTAACCAATTCGTCATTTTAACATTTTAAGTTTAATCATAACAACAAAAATTTTATATAATAACTCAGAAATTTGCTCCAAACTACTAATAACTAATACAACACATACATTTTAGGTTAATCTTTACCAATAACTATTACCAATAATATTACCAATTAATAGATTTTGATTAAAGTTATAACTATTACCAATAATATTATCAATTATATTATATTATAGAATATAATACCATATATAATATTACCAATTACCATATTTTATTTAATTTCCATTTGACATTTACTTACCAAATAAATTTTGAATCTCTATATTCATAATTACATAACTATATGTTCATAATTATGCTAACAACACTATGTTCATAATTATAAAACTATATGTTCATAATTGTTGAACTATATATTCATAATTATGAACAATTTTGGAATCGTGTCTACCTTGCAAGGTGGACACAATTCCATAGCTTAATTTATCGGGTGAATAGTACTAAAAAAAATAATCTTTGGACTTCTCAATACTTGCCAACATTGATGGGCAAGCAATTATGTTTGTAAAAGGAGCATTGCTCCTCTTATATAGAGGAGCTCAAGAGCTCATTTTCTAAACATTTTCAATGTGGGATCAAATGATCCAACATCATTTACAGAGGAGGGTCCGTGGCACTCTTTTGTCTTCTTCTTATTTATTTCAGTTTTAATTTTATTTTTGTATATCGTTTTGTTTCGATTATTATTATTATTATTATTATTATTATTATTATTATTATTATTATTATTATTATTATTATTATTATTATTATTATTATTTGAGTGTTGATAAATTCACCAAAATTTTAACCAATTCGTCATTTTAACATTTTAACTTTAATCAAAACCCCCCAAAAAATTATAACTTTAATCAAAAACCCCCAAAAAATTATATAGTAACTCAATAATTTGCTCCAAATGACTAAAAACTAATACAACACATACATTTTGTGTTAATCTTTCACAACCCTCATTAATAATAAATAAATAAATAAATAAATAAATAAATAAATAACAAATAAAAACTAAAATAAGAAGACAAAGTTGAAGCTTCTTAAATAAGAACCTTTTTAACATCTCAATACTTGCCCACATTGATTGGCAAGAAATTATGTTTGTAAGGGGATCATTGCTCCTCTTATATAGAGGAGCTATCTCTTTTCAAACATTTTCAATGTGGGATAAAAATGATCTCAAAATCATTTACAAAGGGAGTCCGTGACGCCCCTTTGTCTTTTTTTGTTTTTTTTGTTTTTTTTTTGTTTTTTGTTTTGTTTTGTTTTTGTTTTTAATTTTAATTTTATTTTGTATATAGTTTTGTTTGGATTATCATTATTATTATTATTATTGTTGGTGTTGTTGTTATTGTAATTTGATTATTTCGAAAATTCGTCAAAATTTTAAGAAATTTGTCTGTTTAATATTTTATATTTTATCAAAACACCAAAAATATTATTTAATAACTTAACAATTTGCTCAAAACTGCTTAAAAAACTCATATACATTTTTGGTTAATCGTTCCCAAACTCCCTAATAAATTAAAAAAATAATAATAATTAAGAATCCGTTATGATAAGTTTTTTAAATAAGAGCCATTTGACACGTTGGATTTTAATAGGTTGTGGAACCATGTCCACCTTTCAAGGTGGGCACAGTTCTATGTTCATAAATACTGAACTATAAGTTCATTATTATAAAGCTATATATTCATAATCTTTGAACTTCATATTCATAATTATTGAACTCTATATTCATAATTACAGAACTCTATGTTCATAGTTATTGAATTATATGTTCATAATTATAAAGATATATATTCATAATTTTTAAACTTCATATTCACAATTATTGAATCTCTATATTCATAATTAGATAATTATGTGTTCATAATTATTTTCACAACACTATGTTCATAATTATAGAACTATATGTTCATAATTTTTGAACTATATATTGATTATTATATTTGATTATTATGTTGATTATTATATTCATAATTATGATGGAACAAAATTTGTATGTCATTCGTGGTCTACGTCCAGAACTCAAAACCTTGGCTGCCTCCTTCACCTCCGGCAATGCTGTCACCCTTGCACACCTTTCGGATTACCTGCAGGCGAATGAGTTTATTTTGGTGGACGAATACCCTGCTGTCGACGGAGCTACTGCCCACTCGGCGTACTATGCTGGCTCGGGTCGTGGCGCGTCTTCTGGAGGCGGACGGCAGCAACATCAGCAATCCGGGCGAGGATCTCAGCAATTTGGTGGCCGCGGTGGCCGGCAGAACCGAGGTGGTCGCGGAGGTCCTCGGTGCCAAATTTGTCGCTCACATGGACATTCGGCTATGTACTGCTTCAAGCGGTATCATCCGCAACCGGCCACGCCGCAAGCTCACGTTGCCGTATCGGGAGATACTCCGCCGGCGCCGGTGCACGCCCCTGCGGACGGATGGTACCCGGACACCGGTGCCACCGCGCATGCGACCCCCGATGCAAACATGATGGGACAGTCAGAGGAATATGCTGGTTCTGATGTGCTCCGTGTGGGTAATGATGCAGGTTTGGCCATTACTAGAGTCGGTCGTGCATCCCTCCCTTCTGAGTCAAAATCTCTTAGTTTAAACAATATATTATATGTCCCGAGGCTCTCAGTCCCGTTACTTTCTGTACATAAATTTGCAGTTGATAACGGTGTGTTTTTTGAATTTCACGATTCCTGTTTTTTTGTGAAGGATTCCCTCACCAAAGCGGTTCTGCTTAGGGGTCCTGCTACGAGCGGGCTCTACAAGCTTTCGGCGTCACCATCACATTTTGCGTATGTCAATTCTCGGGCCACTCCCACAGTTTGGCACCAAAGGCTCGATCACCCGCATAAAACTGTCCAGAATAAAGTCCTACAGAGTTGCCCAGTCAAATCCAATACAAATGATCCTGTCAGTTCCTGCGTCTCGTGCCATCTCGGGAAATCATCGCGTTTTAAATTAGACAGTGTACCACGTTCTAGTGAAAATGTATTAGATCTTATTTTTACCGATATTTGGGGGCCATCCCCGGTATTATCTATTAGTGGTTACCGTTATTTTTGCTTATTTGTAGATGATTTCTCCCGCTTTTGCTGGTTTTATCCATTACGGGTAAAATCAGACATATATAAATGTTTCAAGTCGTTTCGTGTTCTGGTCGAGCGCCAATTTGGGCGTTCCATAAAGTCAATCCAATCGGATCTAGGGGGTGAATACAGAAAATTACACACTGTATTTCAAACCTTAGGCATTAATCATCGCCAGTCATGTGCATACACACATGAGCAAAACGGGCGTGTAGAGCGCCGTAATTGACACATCGTCGAAATGGGCTTAACTCTACTTGCTGAGGGTCAAGTTCCTCACGAATATTAGGAATATGCCTTTGAAACAGCAACTGTCATAATCAACTACTTGTCGTCTTCTGCTATTAATTATGATAGTCCATACTCGCGTCTCTTCAAAACACCACCGCCATACACCTTTCTTCGCGTCTTCGGGTGTCAGTGTTACCCATATCTACGCCCGCATAACAGGTATAAGATAGAGTATCGCTCCACCCCATGTGTCTTCCTAGGTTACCCTCCCTCCTTTAGGGGATATAGATGCACTGACTTGGCTACTGGTAAGACCTATATCTACCGCCATGTCCGTTTTGATGAACATGTGTTTCCTTTTTCAGCAAAGAAAGTACAACAAGTTTTGCCTCCACCGAGTTTACCGTGGGCGGCTGCACCTGTTGTCACAACAAGTACATCTTTAGTACTCACTGATCCACCGGGCCCACAAGAGGTTGCTGAGCCTGAGCCCATGCCTTTGGCCCGTGATCCACCACAACTGGCGATCACTAACACCGCCCCGGTGCGCACCCGGAAGCGGCGTACTCAACTACATGGACGAGACCTTGTTATGCGTCTCCGTCACATGACTAAGGGCACGGATGAGCCCTTTCACGCCTTAACTGTTAGTGCAGATCCGACGTGTTATTCACAGGCCGTTGGACATGCCCACTGGCGTGAGGCCATGGATCAGGAGTTTAATGCTCTTCTCCACAAACATACCTGGCACCTAGTCCCGCCAGAACCCCACATGAATATTATTGGATGCAAGTGGGTGTTCCGCACTAAGCGCACCGCTGATGGATCAGTAGAGCGATATAAAGCTCGTTTGGTGGCCAAAGGGTTTAACCAGGTCGCAGGGGAGGACTTTTTTGACACATTTAGTCCTATAGTTAAACCCACTACCGTTCGCATGTTGTTTTCTTTGGCTGTATCCAAGGGTTGGACGCTACGACAATTAGATGTGCACAATGCCTTCCTAAACGGCCATCTAGACGAAACAGTCTACATGAAACAGCCACCAGGGTACGAGGATCCCACCACACCGGGTCATGTGTGTCATCTACATCGGACTCTTTTTGGGCTAAAACAGGCACCCAGGGCCTGGTTCAAGCGTCTGCACGATTTTCTGTTGTCCACAGGTTTTCAGGCATCCAAAACCGATGTTTCTTTGTTTTACTACACTGCAGGAGATTCCCGTGTGTTTTTGTTGGTCTATGTCGATGACATAATTATGATGGGCAACGATGCCAAGCTTGTGACTAACTTACTACAGCGACTGTCTACAACCTTCAAAATCCGAGATCTAGGAACCCCGGGATTCTTTTTGGGTATCGAGACAGTTATGGTAGGCGATGGTCTACTTTTGTCACAACGGCGCTATATGAAAGATCTACTTGGTCGTTCGAGTATGGTAGACTGTAAACCTCTTACCACTCCAGCTGCTGTAACCAAGTCACTCACTACGGTGGATACCCCGTACGATAATCCGACACAGTATCGGCGTATTGTTGGCGCGTTACAGTATTTGACGATCACGCGACCAGACTTATCTTATGCGGTCAATCGGCTTTGTCAGTTCATGCATTCTCCAACCGAAGATCACTGGAATCTGGTAAAACGAGTTCTACGCTACATCAAAGGTACACTTGGCTATGGATTGCAGCTTACTCCGTCTGCTTCTACTGTCATTCATGCCTACTCTGATTCGGACTGGGCTGGCTGTCCCGTCGACAGGAAGAGTACTAGTGGTTATGCTGTTTATCTGGGCTCCAATCTCATCTCATGGCTGTCCAAGAAGCAGCGCACTGTGGCTCGTTCTTCCACTGAATCTGAGTATAAGGCGTTAGCTGATGTATCTACTGAAGTCACCTGGGTTGTTTCGTTACTTAAAGAGCTTGGGTTACACTCGGGTCAGCCTGCGACGCTATGGTGT
Organism: Ipomoea nil; assembly: GCF_001879475.1. NCBI lineage: Eukaryota > Viridiplantae > Streptophyta > Magnoliopsida > Solanales > Convolvulaceae > Ipomoea > Ipomoea nil. The sequence goes on from NW_017617060.1 coordinate 97,072, forward strand.
GACAATCTTGGTGCGACGTATCTGTGTGCAAATCCAGTTTTTCATGCGCGCACTAAACACGTAGAGATCGACTACCACTTCGTTCGTGACAAAGTGGCTGCAGGGGACTTCGTGGTTAATTACGTGTCAACTACTGATCCACTGGCCTACATCTTCACCAAACCGCTTCCATCACCACGTTTTACTACACTACGGGGCAAGCTCAATGTGGCCTCTCTGCCGTCTTGCGCTTGAGGGGGTGTATTAGTGAAGTTATTATTTCATATTATTATTGTATAACATATAGTCTTATAGTCTGTGGTTATTATTAGTTAGTCAAGGCTAGTTCTACATCTCAGGTTTACTTAGAGTTTTAGTTGTTGTGATATACTCTGTAATCTTTATCCATTTCTATTGAATCGAAAGACATTCTCTAATCCTCATATACATTTTTGGATAATCATTCCCAATTCCCCAAATAAATTAAAAAAAATAAAAAAAATAATTAAGAATCCATTAAGATAAGTTTTTTTTTAAATAAGAGCCATTTGACACGTTGGGTTTTAATAGGTTGTGGAACCGTGTCCACCTTGCAAGGTGGACACAGTTCTATGTTCATAAATATTGCACTATAAGTTCATTATTATAAAGCTATACATTCATAATCTTTGAACTTCATATTCATAATTATTGAACTCTATATTCATAATTACAGAACTCTATGTTCATAGTTATTGAATTATATGTTCATAATTATAAACATATATATTCATAATTTTTAAACTTCATATTCACAATTATTGAATCTCTATATTCATAATTAGATAACTATGTGTTCATAATTATTTTCACAACACTATGTTCATAATTATAGAACTATATTTTCATAATTTTTGAACTATATATTGATTATTATATTCATAATTATGAACTATTTTTGAACCATGTCTACCTTGCAAGGTGGACACAGTTTCACAACATAATTTGTCGGGTCAATAGTAGTACTATAAAAAGCCTTCGGACTTCTCAATACTTGCCCACATTGATGGGCAAGCAATTGTATGGTTGTAAGAAGAGCATTGCTCCTCTTATATAGAGGAGATCAAGAGCTCATCTTTCCAAACATTTTCAATGTGGGATCAAAATGATCCCACATCATTTACTAAGGGGAGCCACCTTTGTCTTCTTCTTATTTTTTTTTTTTAAATTTTAATTTTATTTTCTATATAGTTTTGTTTGGATTATTATTATTATTATTATTATTATTATTATTATTATTATTATTATTATTATTATTATTATTATTATAATTATTATTATTATTATTATTGTTGTTGTTGTTGTTGTTGTTGATGTTGTTGTTGTTGTTATTGTTGTTGTTATTATTTTAATTTTATTTTATACTTGAACAATGTAATTTTGCATTCTCTCACTCTTAGTCAATTTTAATGTAATTAAACTGTCGAATTAGAATGACTGATTTGTTGATAAGATCAATCAGTAAGATAGATCACAGTACAAGTAAACGAGAGAGACAGCATAACAAATCAACACACAAGATGTTTACCCAGTTCGATACAGTGTGTATCTACGTCTGAGGGACGATCACTTAGGCGTCCAATCCACTATAACATAATCAAATGTACAACGGTAGAGAAACAATAATCTCACCCAAGTGCCCCACACAAGGTACGTACCCAGTCTACACAGATTTAGTGGATTGTTGAAGATGGAGAGCCATACATCCAGAAGTCCAAGGAAATCCCTTCTCTTGGAGAGCCAACTCTGATGCAGTCCACTTCAGTGACGCTCTATTTAGTTGTTCCCACAACTTGTGATCGTAGTGTCCTTTCGGTTAAGCAACCAGTGTCCTTCTCATGTTCATCATCATAATCACCATACACATATTGTGTTGAGAAGGTGCAGTCGAATCAAAGATGAGATCTCATAAAAACTATATGGAGTGTTTCTTCTGTCTCAAAGTCGTAACCCTAATTCTTGATGAATAAGAGTACTTATAGTTCCACCAATAAACACTCTCCATAGATATCTTTGATTGTAGAAGGTAGGACTGCAATATAGGAATGTAATCTTTGAAGATTAGGTCCATACCTTTCCCGAAAATATTCACTGATCTTCTTTCCAAACTTGTCTGCTCATACCGCGTTCAGCCTTATAGAAAACAGCTTCCTAAATCAGATCTTCAGTGTCAGTCTCTCTGTTGTTGTCTCTGATTAATCAGTCCTCTGTAGACCAAAACAGTAGGGATGTCAATCGGGCCAGCCCACTCGATTTCGGGCTAACCCTGTCGGCTTGTCGGGCTAATCGGTTCGGACTAATCGATTAATTAATATTTTATTCTCGGGTTCAGTTTTGCCCCCAACTCTAAACTTCGGGTTGTCGGGCTAATCGGGCGGGTTGAACAATCTGAACTAAAATTAGAAACTGAAAGTGAGTACTCATATTTAGAGTAGGAATAATAGCGGGGCGGGAAGTATACTCCCCGTCTCCGTCCTCAACGAGAAATTGAGAAATTGAAAATAGCCCTTATCTACGTTCCCGCGGAAAATTTGACAAGAATCCCATCCTTATATATTTATTTATTTATTTATTTATTTATTTCTTTCTTTCTTTCTTTCTTTTTAATTATATTAATTATTTCATGTATGTTAGGTTTCACATCACTTCTATCGGGGCATTGGGCTAATCGGTTTCGGGCTCGTCGGGCTAATGTGTTTTATCGGGCTAGCCCGTTCGGGCCATAGCCCTGTCGGTTTCGATTTTATTGGGTTGGCCCATCGGGTTCGGGCTAAATTGACATCCCTACAAAACAGACTCTAGACTGAATTCTATCTTAGTATGCCATAATAATATTGTCAATTATAAGTTGGGGTTTTTGAATAAATAAAACACTAACAAACTCCCCCTTTGGCTATTATTTGGCAAAATAACTCGACTACTTAAAACCATATAAAAATAAAAAACAACTAAGATGGATTATCCAAACCAATAATTCGATTACAAAGCAGACAAGGAAAACAGCATACACATCATGCTGAAACAAAAGTAGAGTCAAGAGACCATTGTTTAACCAGATGCCATCACAAACACACAACACCCAGACAGGGCCAGAAGGTACAAAAACAACTCCAATCACAAACTCCCCCTGAGTTCACTACTCCCCCTTTTTGCCAAAGGAGAGCCAAACCAAATTACGCGTTGGAGGGAGTCTCACTGTCAGACTTTGCTAGATCAGCAGCAGCAGCTTCTGTCAGGCTCAATCTAAGAAGAACAGTGGCCAATTCCGTCCGAGCTCCTGTCAACTGTCTTGCAATTATACCATGTACCGTTTCAAGCTCAGAAACTCGAGCCTTCAGATAGATGGAGAGTTGAAGATCTCGTGCATGTGGAGAATCATTCGTCACTGCTTCAGTCTCAGAATTGGAGGGGCCAGACACCGGTATAACATCGCAAATATGATCACCACTCAATAAGCGCCGGTCGACCGTGTACAGGAGAGTAGGACTTATCACCTCACTTGGCATAGGTACAAGACCCTGAGTTGTTAGAATACCAAAGATCAGATTTGGAAAGGGCAGCCATACCTTTTGTTCTCTTGGGTGGATCAGAGTGAGAATGTGATAATATATCCACGCCCCCAGATCAATAGTCATCTTCATTCCAATTCTGAAAAGGAGACCAGCCAATTGCTTGCCAACAGTGTGGAAGTGAGCGGAAGGAAGCCAGTTGTGCAATGCAAGTCGATGTAGTATCACATATTTGGAGGTGAGCTGCGAGCTAGGCAAAGTATCCTTATCTCCAGTTGGCCATTTGTCAGCTTGTCCACCAGTTATAGTCTTGGCCACTGCATCCCAATCAGTGATAGTGTCCTCTTGGACTCCTTGCAGACCATAGTACTCGTTAATAACATCTGGTCCAAACTGTAGAATGTATCTTGCTTCCGAGTTTGATAATGACGCTCCTTACAGGGTCCGCCATCGGAGAATGTCTTGTGAGAAGAGAAGAGAAAAGCAAGGATGGCACGGATGCAGAGAGAGAGAAAATCTGAGTGCTGAGATATGAGCAGATATTTTTCTTCCCGGCCCGGTAACAAATGGACTTAAGGGTGATGAACCCTAATCAATGTGGCTAGTCAAATAGCATGCAGACGCGATTGATTGGCACAACGGTACAACTCCTTTTTAGGAAGAAAACGGAACCCAAGGAAATTTGAATTTCAAAAATAAGATTAGAATCTTTAAGGTATCCTTAAGATAAATTATGATATGAAATTCACTTAACAAAATAGAGAGAAGTCTTAAAAGGAAATCAAACCATAAATTTGACCCGTATAATTAAACTTTTACTCCTCTCTGAATGACCAACGGCTGTATTAGTCAATTCTGCAAATTCCCAGAGTAGACCTGAGAATTTCAAAACGATTTGCGTCTAGTGGCTTAGTCAGAATGTCAGCCAGTTGTTTGTCAGTTTGAATATATTCCAATTCAATTTCCTTGGATTCAACCAGGTCTCGGATGTAATGATGCCTGATGTCAATATGCTTTGTTCTGGAATGTTGAACTGAATTTTTTGAGATATTAATAGCACTGATATTGTCACAATAGAGTGTCATAATCCCTTGAGTAAGACCATAATCCATTAACATTTGTTCCATCCATACCAACTGTGTACAACATCCACCAGCAGCTATGTATTCTGCCTCTGCAGTGCTTAATGAAATTGAATTCTGTTTCTTACTCAGCCATGATACCAAGTTCTTACCAACAAAGAAACATCCACCAGAAGTACTCTTTCGATCATCAATATTTCCTGCCCAATCAGCATCACAGTATGCAACAAGACTTAGTTCACTGTCCTTGGAGTACCAGAGGCCATACTGCAACGTTCCCTTTACATATTTCAGAATTTGTTTTGCAGCTATCAGATGTGATTCCTTGGGATCAGATTGATACCTTGCACAAATTCCAACACTGAACATTATGTCTGGTCAACTAGCAGTTAGATACAATAGACTGCCTATCAGACTTCGATAGACTGTGTTATCCACTGAGACACCAGTTTCATCATTTGATACTTTTGTGGATGTAGAAATTGGTGTCCTGGATGGTTTACATGATTCCAAATCAAACTTCTTGACAAGATTCTTAGCATACTTTTCTTGAGAGATAAAATATCCTTCAGAACTTTGCTTAACTTGCAGTCCTAGAAAATACGTCAGTTGACCAACCATGGACATCTCAAACTCTTCCTTCATAACTTTTACTAACTCATCAGTGTATCTATGGTAGGTTAACCCAAACACAATGTCATCCACATAGATTTGAGCAATGGTTATATGACTTCCAGTAGTTTTTACAAACAAGGTTTTGTCGTCACTACCTCGTTTATATCCATGCTGAAGCAAGTACCGTATCAGTCTTTCATACCATGCCCGTGGAGCTTGTTTCAGACCATAGAGAGCTTTTCGGAGCTTATATACATATGATGGATGATCTGGATCTTCGAATCCTTTAGGTTGCGCCACATAGATTTCTTCGTGCAGATATCCATTCAGAAATGCTGTCTTAACATCCATCTGAAACAGTGTGAATCCCATAATACATGCGACAGCCAACAGAATCCTGATTAACTCAAGTCTTGCCACAGGGGCAAACGTCTCATCATAGTCAATTCCTTCAATCTAGGTGTACCCTTGTGCCACTAACCGAGCTTTGTTCCTTGCAATATTCCCAGCTTCATCTGTCTTATTCTTAAAGATCCACTTTGTCCCAATGACATTAACATGTTCAGGTCTTGGCACTAGATCCCAAACATGATTCCGCTCAAACTGGTGTAGCTCCTCTTGCATAGCCTTGATCCATAGATCATCTTGTAGAGCTTATTTAACATTTTTTGGTTCAATCTTTGAGGTATAACAGGCAGAGCCAGATATCTCTGTAAGATTATTTCTTATTCTGCTTCTGGTCTTCATTCCATCTGTCAGATCTCCAATGATGTTGTCTGAAGGATGGTTTTTCTAAGTTCTGGTAGGTTTGTCTTTGCCTGTATCTGCAGGATGAGTGCTTTCTTGATCAGACCTTTCGTGCTCATCATCTGAGGATTCTAGAATTTTGGGTTGGTTGTTGTCATCGGTAGTTCTTGCTTCACTGACAGGAGGTACTGTTTCATAGACAGATACTGATGCTTCCACTGACTCATCTGGGTTGTCATCTATCACCACATTTACTGATTCCATCACAAACTGAGTTCTCTTGTTGTAAATTCTGTATGCCCTACTGTTTGGAGAGTAGCCAAGAAATATACTCTCATCACTTTTGGGTTCAAATTTTCCTCTTTGTTCTCTGTCAATCAGCACATAGCACTTAGTTCCAAAGACATGAAAGTACTTCAGATTAGGTTTCTTTCCCTTCCAGATCTCATAGGGTGTTTTGGTCATACCAGGTCTAAGATAGACTCTATTCACTGTATGGCAGGCTGTGTGGACTGCTTCAGCCCAGAAACGCTGTGGTAGATGATAAGCATGCAGCATGACTGTACTCTAGCCATTTCCTGTAAAGTCCTGTTCTTTCTTCCCACCACCCCATTTTGTTGAGCTGTCCTGGGAGCTGAGAATTCATGGGATATTCCGTTTTCTGAACAGAAATCCGAATAGAGAGAGTTTTTGAATTCTGTTCCATGATCACTTCTCAGTTTCTGAATTTTGATTATAGGCTCATCTTTTTCTTTTTGAACACGGATGCACAGTGTTTTAAAAGCATTGAAGGCCTCAGACTTTTCTCTTAGAAAGTATACCCAGCTGTATCTAGAGAAGTCATCTACACATACAAATATATATTTCTTTCCACCAATGCTCTCTATCTGAGTTGGCCCCATGAGATCTATATGTACCAGCTCTAGACATCTCTCTGTTGTGATTACTTTTACAGCTTTGTGTGGGATTCTGATCTATTTTCTAATAGCACAATCACCACACACCTTCCCCGGATCTACTCTGAGCTTAGGTACTCCCCTTACAACATCTAGTATAATCATTTTATCCATGTCTCTGAAGTTTATGTGACCCAGCCGTCTGTGCCAGAGTTTTGATTCATCAGATTTTGATAAATGACAGGCAATCTCATTTGTCAACACATAGCAGTTGTCTGAAGATCGAGTCCCTTCCATGACTAACTTATCTGAATTGTCACTAACTCAGCAACCGTTGCAAATTGAAGCACACATTCCAGTTTTGATCACACAACTGACTTATACTGATCAAATTAGCTTTCAATCCACTGACCAACAGAACTTCTTCCAAGTGAGGTAAACCAGGTACATTCAGTGTTCCTTTCCCAATTATTTTACCTTTTTGACTATCTCCATATGTAACAAACCCACTGCTTGATTGAATGGACATGAGACACTTCACATTCCCTGTCATATGTCTAGAACAACCACTGTCGAAGTACCATCTTGCTTCAGCCGTTGATGCGGTTAGAACTATCGTGGGGTAGCATATCACTTCTGACTTTCTAACCCATACCTGCCTTCTGAACGGAGCAATAGTCTTGTTCTTGTATTTCTCTTTTCGTTGATCTCTATAGAAGAAATAACACTCTGGTCTGGTATGCCCTTTTGTTTGACAGTAATGACAGGTAAGAGTATATTGTTTAACACGGACGAACTTATTTTTACGTTTTAAGTACTGAGATTGAGGAGCAGTTCTACCAAAGTCATTTCCTGATGATTGACTGTATCCATTCCTCTTGTCGTTTATCATAACTGTAACCAGATTTCGGAGCTGACAGACTTGATAATCCTTCTTTGATGAAGCACTCTTTGAAGACTCTCCATGCTCAAAGCCAAGACCTTTTTTATCATTTGGATTTCTGCCTGAATCCAGTATTTTGTCTAAGGTTGATGTGGTATCCATCATCTTAATATTCTTCTTCAAATCTTCTAGTTCTTTTATCAGTTTACCTTCTCTGGATCTGGTTTGAGTTATCAGGTCTTCTTTTAGGACAAGATATGTGTTTAGTTTCTTCAGAAGATCATCCTTCAGTCTCAGTTCTTCATTCAGAATCTTGTTGACTTTCACCAGTTGTTCCCAACTTGCAACAAGTTTGGCAAATTCTACTTCCAGCTGAGTGTGCCTCTCCTCAAAATCATCAGTCGAGATGTAGGACTCTTCATCGGATTCGTTATTCTCTGACTGTTCATCCGTGGCTGTAAAGAAAGCTACAAAATTTCCTACATTGTCGTCTGACTGATCATTTGTAGGTTCCTCCTCATCATCACTTAGTGTAGCGACTGACATAGCCTTCTTTCTTTTAAGATACGTTGCACATTCAGCCTGTATGTGCCCAAAACCTTCACATTCTCTGCATTGCACTGATCGGTTGAGAGATCTGCCTGTATCAGGGGTACTGTTTCTGTTGTTCCCTGTCCGAACAATTTGAGGTTGAGTGTTCTGAGAGAATGGTGTGGTTTTGGTTTTCTGATATGAGGAGTTACCACCTTTGTATTGTGAGCTGGTAGATTGTCCTTGACCCTTTTTGTTGAATCCATTCAGAATTTTCTTAAAGTTCTTGGTCAGAAGAGCCAAGGTTTCATCATCTATGTCATATGTGTCAGATTCTCGATCAGCTTCGGCCACAAAAGCAACTGACTTGCCTTTTCTGTTAGAGACATGATCATCATTAGCCAGAACTTCAAGTTCGTATGTGTGTAAACTTCCCATAAGCTCTCCCACACTCTTCTTTTCCCATCCTGTATGTTCCTGAATAGATGTTACTTTCATTCGAAAGCGTTTTGGTAAGGATCGAAGGATCTTTTTGACAACTCTCTCATCAGTAAAAGGTTCACCCAAAATAGCAGCTCTATTCATAAGATTCTGTACCCGGCTGTGGAAAGTTGAAATAGTTTCCTCTTCGTTCATTCTGAGAGCTTCAAATTCTGACAAGACCATCTGCAGTTTTGACTGTTTGACATCACTAGTACCCTCAAATCTTGTTTCCAGTAATTCCCATACACGCTTGGCTTCTTTTACTCCCATAACAAGAGTAAAAACAGATTCATGCAGAGATCCAACAATTGAGTTCAAGGCTTTGTTGTTCAGATCAGAGGCATTTATTTCATCTTCTGTCCAGGTTTCAATGGGTTTCTCACCAGTAATTCCATCAAGATTCTGAGTTGTTAGTTTTCTCCAACCAGACAAAACAGTTCGATACACTATGGTACCTTGTGCTTGAAGGTAGATTTCCATGCGAGCCTTCCAGAATGAGTAGTTGTGACCATCTAGTTCAGGAGGTTTCATATTTGCATCCATCCTAAACACAGGGGACCAGCCAACAAGAACACAGAGAGACAGCCAAAAGAGAGAGACTAAATGCAAAAATAAATTCCCGTAAGGATCAAGTCACTATGTAGACTTAAAAGCTCTGATACCACATGTAATTTTGCATTCTCTCACTCTTAGTCAATTTTAATGTAATTAGACTGTCGAATTAGAGTGACTGATTTGTTGATAAGATCAATCAGTAAGATAGATCACAGTACGAGTAAACGAGAGAGACAGCATAACAAATCAACACATAAGATGTTTACCCAGTTCGATACAGTGTGTATCTACGTCTGGGGGACGATCACTTAGGCGTCCAATCCACTATAACATAATCAAATGTACAACGGTAGAGAAACAATAATCTCACCCAAGTGCCCCACACAAGGTACGTACCCAGTCTACACAGATTTAGTGGATTGTTGAAGATGGAGAGCCATGCATCCAGAAGTCCAAGGAAATCCCTTCTCTTGGAGAGCCAACTCTGATGCAGTCCACTTCAGTGACGCTCTATTTAGTTGTTCCCACAACTTGTGATCGTAGTGTCCTTTCGGTTAAGCAACTAGTGTCCTTCTCATGTTCATCATCATAATCACCATACACATATTGTGTTGAGAAGGTGCAGTCGAATCAAAGATGAGATCTCATAAAAACTATATGGAGTGTTTCTTCTGTCTCAAAGTCGTAACCCTAATTCTTGATGAATAAGAGTACTTATAGTTCCACCAATAAACACTCTCCATAGATATCTTTGATTGTAGAAGGTAGGACTGCAATATAGGAATGCAATCTTTGAAGATTAGGTCCATACCTTTCCCGAAAATATTCGCTGATCTTCTTTCAAAACTTGTCTGCTCATACCGCGTTCAGCCTTATAGAAAACAGCTTCCTAAATCAGATCTTCAGTGTCAGTCTCTCTGTTATTGTCTCTGATTAATCAGTCCTCTGTAGACCAAAACAGACTCTAGACTGAATCCTATATTAGTATGCCATAATAATATTGCCAATTATAAGTTGGGGTTTTTGAATAAATAAAACACTAACAAACAATAATATTTTTATTATACTTGAACAATAATATTATCAATTATATTATATTATAGAATATAATACCATATATAATATTACCAATTAATAGATTTTATTTAATTTCAATTTGACAATTACTTACCAAATAAGTTTTACTACAAAAGTTTTGGGGGGAAAATTTGTTAGGAGAATTTTACTTATATATATATATATATATATATATATATATATATATATATATATATATATAGATATAGATATAGATTATTATTATTATTATTATTATTATTATTATTATTATTATTATTATTATTATTATTATTATTATTATTACTATTATTATTATTATTATTATTTTTTATTTAATTGTTGATAAATTCGCCAAAATTTTAACAAATTTGTCATTTTAACATTTTAACTTTAATCAACACCCCAAAAAACTATATAGTAACTTAGTAATTTGCTTCAAATGGCTAAAAACTAATACAACACATACATTTTGTGTTGATCTTTCACAACCCCCATTAATAATAAATAAATAATAAATAAATAAATATAAACTAAAATAAGAAGACAAAGTTGAGACTTCTTAAATAAGAACCTTTTGACATCTCAATACTTGCCCACATTGATGGGCAAGAAATTATGTTTGTAAGGGGATCATTGCTCCTCTTATATATATGAGCTCTCTCTTTTCAAACATTTTCAAGAGGAAATTACAATTTTGGTCATATGACTATAGGGGTTTTGTTAATTTCTGCACCCGACTTTCAAAAGTATCAATTTAGTACCTTAACTATGTAATTTTTATCAATTTTGGTCACTCCGGTTAAATTGCTGGTCAAATTTCGCCGGAAAAACTTAATCCTTCATTTAGTCTATAATTTGAGGGGCAAAATCGTCTTTTGAATTCTGGTAAAATCGTCTTTTTTTCCGGCAAAATTTGACCGATAATTTTGCCAGAATGACCAAAATGAACAAAAATTACATACTCAAGGTACTGAATTGACACTTTTAAAAGTCAGGTGCTGAAATTAACAAAGCCCTTAGGGGGCGTTTGGTTCAGGTCATCTTAGATTACCTAGGTAATCTGAGTCTGGTAATATTATATTACCTTATTTGGTTCAAGTTATGAGATTACCAGGTAATGTTATATTACCTCAAAGCTGATGTGGCGGTAATGTTTCAAGGTAATGTGATTACCCCCATTTTTTTAGGTAATCTTAGATTACCTTGAATTATTCCAACTTTGCCCTTGTTAACTAATCCTTATATAATAATAATAATAATAATAATAATAATAATAATAATAATAATAATAATAATAATATATGTTTATATAATCAAATATACATATGTGTATATTTATATATTTAGTTTTTTTAATATTTAAGCTTTGATATACATTCATAGATATAAATAAATACACACATAATATATATATATATATATATATATATATATATATATATATATATATATATATATATTATTGAGGGCATTATTGTAAATTGATCCATATAATCTAAAATATAACCATGAACCAAACAAGGTAATATTATATTACACCATCCAAACCAAACACACAAGGTAATCTTACATTCCCAAAATCTCACATTACCTTCCCGGAGGTAATCCTATTACTTCGGGTAATCCAAGATTCCGTGAACCAAACGCCCCCTTATAGTCATATGACCAAAATTGTAATTTTCTCCATTTTTAATGTGGGATAAAAATGATCTCAAAATCATTTGTAAAGGGAGCCCGTGACTCCCCTTTGTCTTTTATTTTTTTGTTTATAATTTTAATTTTATTTTGTATATAGTTTTGTTTGGATTATTATTATTGTTGTTGTTATTGTAATTTGATTATTTGGCAAATTCGTCAAAATTTTAAGAAATTCGTCTGTTTAACATTTTATATTTTATCAATACATCAAAAATATTATTTAATAACTTAACAATTTGCTCGAAATTGCTAAAAACTAAAACAACTCATATAAATTTTTGGTTAATCTTTCCCAAACCCCCTAATAAATTAAAAAAGAATTAAAAAAATTAAGAATCCATTAAGATAAGTTTTTTTTCTTTTTTAAATAAGAGCCATTTGACACGTTTAGGTATTAGGTTGTGGAACCGTGTCCACCTTGCAGTTCTATGTTCATAAATACTGAACTATAAGTTTATTATTATAAAGCTATATATTCATAATCTTTAAACTTCATATTCATAATTATTAAACTCTATATTCATAATTACAGAACTCTATGTTCATAATTACTGAATTATATGTTCATAATTATAAGATATATATTCATAATTTATGAACTTCATATTCACAATTATTGAATCTCTATATTCATAATTAGATAACTATGTGTTCATAATTATGTTCGCAACACTCTGTTCATAATTATAGAACTATATGTTCATAATTTTTGAACTATATATTGATTATTATATTCATAATTATGAACTATTTTTGAACCATGTCTACCTTGCAAGGTGGACACAGTTCCACAGCATAATTTGTCGGGTCAATAGTACTATAAAAAGTCATTGGACTTCTCAATACTTGCCCACATTGATGGGCAAACAATTGTATGGTTATATAGAGGAGATCAAGAGCTCCTCTTTCCAAACATTTTCAATGTGGGATCAAAATGATCCCACATCATTTACTAAAGGGAGCCACCTTTGTCTTCTTCTTATATATTTTTTTTAATTTTAATTTTATTTTGTATATAGTTTTGTTTGGATTATTATTATTATTATTATTATTATTATTATTATTATTATTATTATTATTATTATTATTATTATTATTGTTGTTGTTGTTGTTGTTGTTGTTGTTGTTGTTGTTATTTTAATTTTATTTTATACTTGAACAATGATATTTTTATTATACTTGAACAATAATATTATCAATTATATTATAGAATATAATACCATATATAATATTACCAATTAATAAATTAATAAATTTTATTTAATTTTCATTTGACATTTACTTACCAAATAAGTTTTGAATCTCTATATTCATAATTACATAACTATATATTCACAATTCGTAATTATGCTCACAACACTATGTTCATAATTATAAAACTATATGTTCATAATTGTTGAACTATATATTCATAATTATGAACAATTTTGAATTCGTGTCTACCTTGCAAGCTAAGGTGGACACAATTTCACATCATAATTTATCGGGTCAATAGTACAAAAAAAAAAATCTTTAGACTTCTCAATACTTGCCCACATTGATGGGCAAGCAATTATGTTTGTAAAAGGAGCATTGCTCCTCTTATATATAGGAGCTCAAGAGCTCCCTTTCTAAACATTTTCAATGTGGGATCAAATGATCCAACATCATTTACAAAGGGGAGTCCATGGCACCATTTTGTCTTCTTCTTATTTATTTTAGTTTTAATTTTATTTTGTATATTGTTTTGTTTGAATTACTATTATTATTATTATTTATTATATTATATTATTATTATTATTATTATTATTATTATTATTATTATTATTATTATTATTATTATTATTACTGTTATTAATATTATTATTTATTTGATTGTTGATAAATTCGCCAAAATTTTAACCAATTCGTCATTTTAACTTTAATCAAAACCCCCCAAAAAATTATATAGTAACTCAGTAATTTGTTTCAAATGGCTATAAACTAATACAACACATACATTTTGTGTTACTCTTTCACAACCCCCATTAATAATAAATAAATAGATTTGTTCCAAATGGCTAAAAACTAATACAACACATACATTTTGTGTTAATCTTTCACAATCCCCATTAATAATAAATAAATACATAATAAATAAATAAAAACTAAAATAAGAAGACAAAGTTGAAGCTTCTTAAATAAGAACCTTTTGACATCTCAATACTTGTCCACATTGATGGGCAAGAAATTATGTTCGTAAGGGGATCATTGCTCCTCTTATATAGAGGAGCTCTCTATTTTCAAACATTTTCAATGTGGGATAAAAATGATCTCAAAATCATTTACAAAGGGAGCCCGTGACTCCCCTTTGTCTTTTTTTTTTTTTTTTTTTTTGTTTTTATTTTGTTTTTAATTTAATTTAATTTTGTATATAATTTTGTTTGGATTATTATTATTGTTGTTGTTGTTGTTATTGTAATTTGATTATTTGAAAAATTCGGTAAAATTTTAAGAAATTCGTTTGTTTAACATTTTATATTTTACCAAAATATCAAAAATATTATTTAATAACTTAATAATTTTCTCAAAACTGCTAAAAACTAAAACAACTCATATATATTTTTGGTTAATCTTTCCCAAACCCCCTAATAAATTAAAAAAAATTAAAAAAAAATAATTAAGAATCCATTAAGATAAGTTTTTTTAAATAAGAGCCATTTGACACGTTGGGTTTTAATAGGTTGTGGAACCGTGTCCACCTTGCAAGGTAGACACAATTCTATGTTCATAAATACTGCACTATAAGTTCATTATTATAAAGCTATATATTCATAATCTTTGAACTTCATATTCATAATTATTGAACTCTATATTCATAATTACAGAACTCTATGTTCATAGTTATTGAATTATATGTTCATAATTATAAACATATATATTCATAATTTTTAAACTTCATATTCACAATTATTGAATCTCTATATTCATAATTAGATAACTATGTGTTCATAATTATTTTCACAACACTATGTTCATAATTATAGAACTATATGTTCATAATTTTTGAACTATATATTGATTATTATATTCATAATTATGAACTATTTTTGAACCATGTCTACTTTGCAAGGTGGACACAGTTTTACAGCATAATTTGTCGGATCAATAGTAGTACTATAAAAAGCCTTTGGACTTCTCAATACTTGCCCATAGGGGTGGGAATAGGCCAGGCCCCTTGTAGGGGCCTATGTCCAGGCCTAATTAAAAGGCCAGGCTTGAGCCAATTTCACAGCCTATTAAACTAAACAGGCCAGGCCTATATATACCAGGCTCGGCCTTCAGGCCTACAGGCCTGGCCTATATATATATATATATATATATATATATATATATATATATATATATATATAAAATTATTTAGAATATAACCCCAAGTATATATAATTACCAAACCCTAACCCTACACCTTCAAAATTCCATTATAAATTATGACTCAACTATAAACATGTTAATTCTGCTATAAGTGCTCTTATTGTGTAATTTGTTTTTTATTAACTGTTCTTACTATCATAATATTTAATGAAATGTCACAACTTAATTATGTGAGTTGATTGTTAATTATTTACGATATTAGATAGGATAACAAACAATAATACAGTTGAATTTATTTCTAAACAAGTTAACGAGCATGCTGAAGTCGTGACTTGTTTTGTTTTATTTTATATTTATTTGCTATTATGTTTGCATTGTGGTGATATACTTATGTAATTATGTATTAGTTTTGTATTAAGTACATTTCTTATATTATTTAGATATACTAAAGTTTTTAAAAAGTCTTAACATGTAGGCTTTAATAGATTCAATGTAGGACTTACTTTGAAGCATTTTTAATGACCTAAATATTAAACAGGCTTTTAAAGAGGCTTCAGGCCAGGCCAGGCTAATTGCAGGCTCAGGCTTGAGCCTAACAAAAAGCCTACATACAGGCTCAGGCCCGGGCCTAGGCCTTAGATTTTCATAACAGGCCCAGGCCTAATTTTTCAAAGATCGGCTCGGCTCGGCCCATTTCCACCCCTACCCACATTGATGGGCAAGCAATTGTATGGTTGTAAGAAGAGCATTGCTCCTCTTATATAGAGGAGATCAAGAGCTCCTCTTTCCAAACATTTTCAATGTGGGATCAAAATGACCCCACATCATTTATTAAGGGGAGCCACCTTTGTCTTCTTCTTTTATTTTTTTAAAATTTTAATTTTATTTTGTATATAGTTTTGTTTGGATTATTATTATTATTATTATTATTATTATTATTATTATTATTATTGTTGTTGTTGTTGTTGTTGTTGTTGTTGATGTTGTTGTTGTTGTTATTGCTATTGTTATTATTTTAATTTTATTTTATACTTGAACAATAATATTTTTATTATAATTGAACAATAATATTATCAATTATATTATATTATAAAATATAATACCATATATAATATTATCATTAATAGATTTTATTTAATTTCAATTTGACAATTACTTACCAAATAAGTTTTACTACAAAAGTTTTGGGGGGAGGGGGGAATTTGTTAGGAGGATTTTACTTTTATATATATATATATATATATATATATATATATATATATATATATATAGATAGATAGATAGATAGATAGATAGATATAGATATAGATTTGGGACTTTTTTTTATCACTGCATGTAGATTTTGAGTATAATCTATATCTATATCTATACTATATATAAAAACAAAATCTTGAATTTTTACTTCCCGCCCAATTCCTAAAAAATCTCTCTTTCTGATATAAATATATTGTTTTCTACTTTCCTATTCGTACTATAATTCTAGGTTAAAATTCATATTCTAATATTGTAAAATAGTGTAATACAATTCCATTCTAATCTATATCTATACTATATATAAAAATAAAATCCTGAACTTCCCGCCCAATTCCTAAAACATCTCTCTTTCTGATACAAATATATTATTTTCTACTTTCCTATTCGTACTATAATTCTAGGTTAAAATTCATATTCTAATATTATAAAATAATGTAATACAATTATGTTCTAATCTATATCTATACTATATATAAAAACAAAATCCTGAATTTTAACTTCCCGCCCAATTCTTAAAAAATCTCTCTTTTCTTGGGATTAGGTTAAAAACTTTGCGAAGGTAACTTTTGAGTCGGTTGTCCGTTTTGCCCCATCAATTTCTCAAAAATGCTTCTTTTGCTCTAAATTTTATTTTATTTTTATGTATTTAGATGGTTTCAACTATATTTTAAACAATTTTATAATCACTTAAATAAATAGCTTGTAAGAAAAAACGATGAGAACCTTATGTTATTAGTTAATTTTGATAATTTTTAATTTCTTTTTACATTTAATAAAAATAAAAAATAGAAAAAAAATCGATTCTTAGGGAGCGCTTATTATTATTATTATTATTATTATTATTATTATTATTATTATTATTATTATATATATTCTTATAGGCTCGGGGCGTAACAACAAAAAGGGGCCCTAAATTAAATTAATAAATATTTTTATAACTAAAATTTGAATTAAATATTAATAAAAATATTAATTTCAAATAATTTGAAATAAAATCCACAAGTTTTAAACATTTATACATACACATGAAAATAAGTCTAGATACATTTCTAATCTAAAATAATCAATAACCGCATAAGTGCTTTCATAAATAAATAAAAAATTATAATTTATAAAAATGAATAAATAATTTAAAACCAAATGAGCTTATAGAAAATGACATTATTATTTTAATAAATAATAAAGTAATTTTTAACAATTTATAAAATAAAACTTACAAATAAGAGCATAGCATAAAATCTTAATTATTGAGAGCAATAAATCAGAATACTCTAAACGTGATTAAAGATATTCATAATAAAATCTGAAACATAATTAATTGAATAAAAGATTAATTTAATCGAATACGATGACGCATAATATGACTTCTAAACTACATTGACTAGATAATTCATAGAAATACTAAACTATCTTTTAAGATATTTTTCATAACTAAATCACAAAATATATTACATATAATAACTCATTATAAAGTTAACAAAATAGCACATATTTTAAAGGAAAAATGGCACTTTTTCTCCCTAAGTTATATACTTATAGCACTTTTCTCCCCTGAATTATTTAAGTGGTTCTTTTTCCCCCTGAAATGTTAAATGGACATATTTACCCTTAAAATAAATATTTAAAATAAATATTTCATTTATTTTTCTTCTCTAACAAATTATTACTATAATTTGGTTCAAACCAAACAGATACTATAACAACCAAACCAAAATATTCCAATTACAATTTATAATCAAAACGCGATATTTAGAGTTTATTAAAATCGCGAACCGGAATGGGCGGTTCATGTTCCGAACTGAAAAAAAATAAAATACATTTTTTGTTGAATTTAGACTATTTAAAAAAAAAATTAAAATAAAGACGGTTCAAAATCGCAAACCGGATCCGGAACCATCGGTTCACGGTTCAGGATCCAGTTTTTTTGATTCATAAATTTAATAAATTGAAATCCAAATATTGGGTTTTAGATCTGAATCATAACCGAAAACTTTTAATTCGATTACTATAGTGTCCGGTTCAGTTCGAACCAAACCGTGATCATCGCTACATATACGCAATAATTTGTTGGAGAAGTAAAATAAATAAAATGTTTACTTTAAGGGTAGAAATGTCAATTTAATATATCAGGGGGAAAAACCACCACTTTTAAAATAATTGAGGGGGCTAATGTGCTTACATAAATAATTGAGGGGGGAAAAGTACTATAAGTATATAACTTAGGGGGAAAAAGTGTCATTTTCCCTATTTTAAATATAAGTAATAAATTACTCGAATACAAATAAATTCAAATTTTGATATAAATCACAAAAAAAAAAAAATTATAGTATAAATCTCACTATAATTATAAAAATTTAAAAATTAGATTTTAAAAAAATATAAATAAATTTTACAATTTTAATACCGTAACATATATAAACGGTGATGGGAAAGGGTGGTGAGCCCCTTCCAAAATATAATGGGAAGGCACGTTAACCAGATTCGATCCCTGGACTTCGAGCATAGAAAACGTGAAACTAACTAAATCAGCAGACTTTGATTTCAACAATATGAATTTATAATATATTATTATATTGAGATCTGTACTGTATATTAAAGGTAATAACATAAGGTGGAGGGCCCCTTCCAAGCGTGGGTCTTGGGCAAGGGCCCAGCCGGGCCTGCTTGCCCATCAACGTGGGTAAATATTGATAAGTCAAAAGGCTTTTATTTAAGAAGTCTTAACTTTTTTTTTTGAAAATTTAAGAAGTCTTAACTTAATGACTTATTATTTTACTTTTTCTTTTAAGAAAACATTTTACAAAAAATGATAAATAAAATATTCAAAGTTATAACACCACATGTGTACATCTAGACATTAGCTATTAATTTGAGCAATTATTTACACAAATTCAGGCAATGTTAACATCAAAATACATAAACGATCCAGACCATATCTTTAATTGCACTATATAATATTTGATGTTCGAATTTAAATAATTATATATCTATTCAAATATTCTTAATATATTACAACAAATCTAGTAGTAGTAGTAGTAGTTTCATCCGTGCGATGCATGAAATGGATTTGTTATAATATATTAAGAATATTTGGATCGATATATAATTATATAAATTATAACATCAAATATTATATAGTAGTAGTTTAGTCCTAGCTTTTGTTGATTGTCATAACATATGCAAGTGTTGTGGGCACGAGAATCAACAATTGGTTGTTAGAATATTAGAATATTTTAGAATTAGTTTTATTATTTAATTAGGATGATTATCTTAAAATTATCTTAGATTTAAATTTATTAGTTCATTCATGTGTCCCATTAACTATTTTTGCTTCGACAATGTGATTTGTCAATCTTGTGAAGATGAGCCGCGTACCGTTACAAAGACCAAGAGAGTGGTCTATGTTCCGCAATAACATAACAGGTGCACCGACCTTTAATGTCAATGAATGATTAGGTAAACCAGACAATCTCAAACTATTTAATAATTTAGTAGTGTGTACTTCTGATTGGTTTTCAATGTCAGATTCTTCCTTACACAAAGAGTCATAATTTAAATATGTTCATTATTCTAAGGGATCGTGTCCACACTTCAACCAAAACCGTGCCAAAATATGGATCTCATATGAACCGTCATTTACAACCCCTTCAATCCTATCTTCAATGTATGCAATCGATTTTGAAAACCAATCAACAATCCGTCGATCTTCCTTTGAAGCTAAGCTCCGTAGTCTCAAGTTCTTGGTGAGCCTTAATACTTTGCAATTTGTCCAGGGGTACAGAGAATTAATAATGGCTCTACAACTACTGGTCTCGGTTCTTTCGGAATAACGGGTAAGATCTGTCTAAAATCGCCGCCCAAAACTACTGTATTTTTACCAAAAGTCTTTTCCGCACTACCCGATATAACGAACCTCAATAGATTCCTCATGGTTAGTTCTAAATCCTCAAAATAGTGTTTGTGCGTCATCAGTGCTTCATCCCATATTATCAATTTGCTGCTTATTATAAGCTCAGTAAGGTCATTGTCTTGTGATATATTGCATGTGGAATCTTCGTTCAAAGAGAGTGGTATATCAAATTTGGAACGCGTCGTCCTAACTACTGGCAAAAACAAAGATACTATTCCACTCGAAGCAACATTAAAATCAATATCACAACGATTCCTTATATTTGAAGATAACGTTTTCCACACGAACGTCTTGTCTGTTCCACTATAACCATACACAAAGAACAATCCACCTCCATTCGAATCAATCTCATTCATCACGGAGTTGTAAACATGCTTTGACTCTTCAATCAATTGTGTTACCAATGTTTCATGATCTGTCTTCAAAGATTCATTGTCATAAGCCAACTCTTCGGCAACAACATGATTTCACTCAAACCCATGTTACTTTTGTTTGAAATTGACATTTCTGGAAAGTCTCTCACGCTCTTCCCCCCACAAAGATAACAACTTCTCCAACTCCACCATAGCGAACTATTTCATATCTGAATCTGATAGCATCAACTCTTAAAAGGAAAAAAAAAAACTAAAACATAACAAATTAGTTTATTTATAAATATTGATAAGTAAATAACAAAGTCGAATAAATAGATTGGAGCTCGATATAATTAGAGTATGTGTGACACATCGACGCTGAAACTGTGTATCCTCGGTAAGAAATTTCTAAACGACATTCAACACCACTTCTGGCCTACTGAGTGAACTTGAAGTGAGTAGCGTAGCAAACAACCTTCGAAAAGCATACGCGGATGCCCAGTAACTCGATTAGTAATGCGTTAATGTACTCCTTATCATCATCTAATAATCCATATTCATAACACGCATCCCTAAACAAATTGTGAATGACCCCCGTAATAGTGTGAATATCTCATGTCTAGAAGGTCGACGCACCAAATTTAAAAGGCATCTAAGATAGTATATATAATTCTCCACACCTTGCTGAAACATAAAACAATCGTCCTATGGAGAAGCCTTTTTTCCTCGGATGCCATTCACGCAAATTTTGTCTCCAAACAAACTTACTAGGGAACTCAGCATAAGTGAGTGACCGAGCCTCTTCGTATTTTTTGTTCACCTCAAACCAAGCTTTGAACTGCCTTTGCTTAACCGTTTGGTTCTCCACAATCTCGTCGAGGGGCTGATATTCACCATAGACAACATTCTTCTGGTGCTCTAAGTGAAAATTTAACCTCTCCACATGTGGCGTCCAATAATGTATCATGTACACCAATAACTGTCACATGGCTTCGCATGTTGATATATAGCAACAATCGTATTACATGTCAATCTCATCGACTACACCACTATTGAGAGCATTCGGTGAGCTACTCATTAACTCTATCGTGACCCTATCATTTCCTTTGTTTACGTATTTGAATAAATATTTAATAGACATGGACTGACTGCACCATTCAACGTTAATATGGGCACGATATTTGAGGAGTAGATGTTTATTATGCGTGATGATGTAACAGTTATAATGTTAACGGGTTAATGCACTTTGTATTAAAAAGATCAAAATGTCCTTCAATTTAATGATATTTCAACGATTTTGTTGATAGAGGACCAAAATTGGTCATGTCACAATAATACTAGGACCAAAAGGGATGTTGTATAAAAAAAATGGACTAAAAATGGACTGTCACCTATAAATATAAGACTAAGAATATAATTAACTCAATTAGATTTTTTTTTTACTGCTAACTTTTTTACTAATTAGTATTTAGTATTATTCAGTTTTCTTCTTACATTTTTCCTTTTCTATTGTTTGGGCGGGAATTCAAGAAAGGGGGATTCTTTTTTTTTTTTTTTTTTTTTTTTTAATAATATAGTATAGATTTGCAAAAAAAAAAAAAAAAAAAAAAAAAATTGTTATCATGCCTTCTGATTTATAATGATTGACATGTAAAATTTTTCTAAAATATTTTATATTTTTATAACATTTACAATCTAATATAGTTACATGTATTGTATTACGAATAGAAATTTTATTATAGAATTGTATTACGAATAGGAAAGTGGGAAACAATATATTCTATTAAGAATTGTATTACACTATTTTACAATATTATAATAGGAATTGTAACGTAGAATTGTAGTACAAATAGGAAAGTATAAAACAATATATTCTATTATGAATTGTATTACACTATTTTACAATATTACGCAAATTAAATTTTAATAGTATAAAATTGTTTTTGACAGGAAGTATATATATATATATATATATATATATATATATATATATATATATATATATATATATATATATATATATATATATATATATATATATACGCCATCTGTCCCATTTTATCTGTCTTACTTACTATTCATTGTTCAAACTAACTCTTTATTCTTTGTTTATTTTCTTTAGTACTTTTTACAACTCTTTATTCTTTGTTTATTTTCTTTAGTACTTTTTACTTATTTTTAAATTTGAATTTTTGTGTTTAATAGTACTTTTAGTCTAGTTTCTAAATATATAAATTTTGTATACTAATACTGATGGATATATTGGAAATGGTCCAATAATAATAGAGACCTGGGTCCGGGAATGTATAACCCGAGCAGCCCAACCAAGAAGAGTCTCAAGCCCGGAGCTTACTCCGGGCCTAAAATGATAGGCCTGGACTTAGTCTCGGGGCCCACCACATGGGCTTAGATTTAGTCCCGTGGCCCTCCACGAATTTAGCAGTAATTGGTGGGAATTTCCTTTGCATAAATAGCCTAGTAATTGTCCTATTAAGGGACACCTTCTACCTTTGGTCCTAAACTACTACTTGTGATAGCATTACACCTCTGTAATAACACTTTATACACAATTGATACAATATCAGTCCAGTGACTATATTCGTTCCAATATTCGTACCCCTGTTATCGTTAAATTATATACTTGTTACGTTTATTCGGGTTAATTAATCCAGACCCCCGGTTTAATTAATTCCATCATTGGTGCTCTTGTTTAGAGCGGCTGTACAAGCTTGAGCGCACTCTCTATTTCTTGTCTAACATGATTACCATGATCAAGTATCATGTACCCTTTCCTGTCGTACGTACCCGATCTTCTTCTTCCTCCCGTTGAAAAACATGGACCAAATACGTTCGTACAGGAGCTTATCTTGTCCGTCTATTGCTCACACTCCAGCGCAATGCGCACCATGGGCCGGCGCAATACGAATAGAGTTGCGAGCCAGCGAGGAGATCTACGAGATGGCTTGAAACACCAAAGTCCCATGGGCCAAGGCTCGCCATACAACCTCGTTTTGGACGTGGCACACAGATCGCTAGGAGATCAGTGTTCATCGACTTATGATTCACCATTGGTTACAGTTGACACTGTCCAAATATGCCGATCAGTATAAACATTAATGTTACGGCATGTGAAATTTCATAACCTCGCATATCTGTAATGGTGGTTTTGGAGAAAGCCAAAACTGTGAGGCTAGAGAGCCACCACGACCAATACCTTCCGGCCGATCGCAATTTAGGATCGGTTTCCCAGGACAACCGCGGCAACTCCAAGGCTGCAAAGTGAACCGTGGGATTCGTGGACGGCGCCCACTTCGTAATCCGCCTGAAGAGCAGCTCCGATGGTAGATACTTAACAGCCGACGAGCAGCACCACCTCGGGGTGATTGGCGAAAGGGGAATTGGATTTGGTGATCGAGTGGGAGCTCGTCAGAGAAGGTAATTAACTTAGTGAAGCGAAAAACGCTATACAGTAACTTTCTCAGGGCAAATGCAAGATGGTGGTGACTGCCATCCTACCAACAAGGCTCCATTGCCGGAAGCATGAACTGCTATTTCCGTGGGCTTTACAGATGGTGATGAAGGAACCGGGGTGGAAAATGCACCACCCGAACCATAGCAAGAACATATTTTTTGAAAAAAATTTCCACTACGTGAACTTGCTCCGCAAGAGCCTCCTCCGGCTTGACATCGGCGATCGGAGAAAGCCCAGGGGCGCTAATGGCAGAATTCAAGATTGCGATGGGGCGATGGCGCTCCAGAACTTGACCTCAAGAAATTTCTCTTCTGATGAAATTATTGTTGTTGACAACGAGTGTAGCGAATAAGCCGAAACTACCGCCGCTTTGCCCGATCAGTTGCGAAAGTTTCGGATCGCAGGAAGGAGACGCGAAGTGGAGCGCTTTGATCTCATTATCAGCAATTATGTAACTTCATACGACATCCACGTCTTGGGCAGATGAAGCAGTATTATTATTCTTATTAATGCCGTGATCGTCGGAGGAGGAACCGCCTTCGTGTTTGTCCAACTGAACTGCTTTCTGAAGGCGACCCAATGAAGATGGTTGGTCGCTATAAAATAGTTTCTGATTTCAATTAATATCATATATCATATGGACAAAGATGAAGGGTGGTATTGCAGAAACGTTATGCTTGACGAGCATGTAGCTATGACATAAACTGGAATTATGATAAGAGTTTTTGAACTGATCAGCAACAGAGAAATCTTTGGGGAGAAACCATGAAATAGTCTAGGGGAAGTGTTCACAGAGCGGATGGGGAATGTGGTTTCCAGGATCAAGGAGGAGGACATTGTTGGATTGCATCGCCGACGGAGAGCTTCGTAGCTTCGTAACTAAGAGATCAGATAGGATGCAGCCTGGCGCATCAGTTTCTTGTGACATTGTTGCCCGAAGCCTGTTTAGACAGGAATTTTGGTCAAATCCAAAAGGGAGGAGTCCGGCGAGAAGCTTATCTCCGGGGGGCGGGGGGGGGGGGAGGGGGGGGGGTTAATTTGTTCGGAGAATATGATCATATTCCGTAATAAATGAAGGAATGACTTTGTGAACAACACCTATCTTGTGCCTAATTATGTGCAGTCTCGCCAGTATATATTCTCTGCAGGATTATGTGCACAAACTCTTGCTGGTAATTATTCATGCAAATGATCACTGCCACATTCATAACGGTTGGTGTCAGTTCTTTTTTGGAAAATGAATTATGATCAAAAATAGAAAAGGCGCCATGAGATGTTCCTATAAACATTGACTTTGTTCGGCGCATTTTCTAGACAAATAATCGCAGGAGAGCTAGAGAGGAAGAAAGTTGTGGAAACTGGCAAAAGTTATATATTACAAGCTATAGTTTGGAGAATGCAGGATACATTTTTGCAATATGCTTACAGGTATAATAGTATCTCATGTTAATTAGTGGGCCACTAACCCACGTGAGGGGCTCATGGCACTCAAAGTTTATAAAATTATTTGTATCTCGCCTAGCGCTTGGCAAAATAATGGGTTCATAGTCGAGGCTGTGCGCGCCAGCCCCGATTTTGGCATTTTCTAACAGTGATGCAGGGTTCGTCCTTGCTCACTACTGGATGGAAGAGTCTATTATTGGCCTATTCCAGGAATGTTGGTCCGACCAACAATTTGTTTTATTATAATAAAATAATTGTTCGATTGCAAAATTAGCTCAGGTTCGGCAAATTTTACCCTTCTGAGAGGGGCCGGGACCAAGGACTCTGGACCAACGGTCCCCGAATTGAATTCCAATTCGTTTGATTTTGAAAAAAAAAAAGCTTGCTCGCTCAATACCCTAAGGGGGCACGAGGTCCAACCTCGCGTACCAATCCCGACGGAAGAGCTAGGTGGCTTAGTCCGGCAGGACTCGGCCCAAGCGACTTGCGCACCCTAAGGGGGCACGAGGTCCGACCTCGCGTACCAACCCCGACGGGAAAGTCCGATGGCCTAGTCCGACAGGACTTGGCTCATGCGGGTAGCGCACCCTAAGGGGGCACGAGGTCCGACCTCGCGTACCAACCCCGACGGAAGAGCTCGGTGGCTAAGTCCGGCAGGACTCGGCCCAAGCGGCTTGCGCACCCTAAGGGGCCATGAGGTTCGACCTCGCGTACCAACCCCGACGGGAGAATCCGATGGCTTAGTCCGGTAGGACTTGGCTCATGCCGGTAGCGCACCCTAAGGGGGCACGAGGTCCAACCTCGCGTACCAACCCCGACGGAAGAGCTCGGTGGCTTAGTCCGGCAGGACTAGGCCTAAGCGGCTAACGTACCCTAAGGGGGCACGAGGTCCGACCTCGCGTACCAACCCCAACGGAAGAGTTTTTGGACCAAGAGTACCCTTGGCCAAATAACTACATACTACGTAAAAAAAAAAAGAAAAAAAAACAAAGCAAAATAACGCGAGCAAAAATCTAATAAACAACCCTGCGTCGTCTAGACAGTCCGCTCTCGAACGGAGAGGACTCGGATCACGGATTAAAGTGCAAAGCTAAAAGCTTAAAAGGTGTTGGAATAAGCGAAATATTCTTTCAAGTTGACGCTGAAGCATTCATCCAAGCATGGAGCCTCGAAGCGGCTTCGATTGGGCCAAATGTTTACTCTCTCTCGTTGTCGACTTCTCGCAACTTAGAGAGTGGGGGACTGATGATGGATATATTGGGAATGGTCCAATAATAATAGAGACGTGGGTCCGGGAATGTATAACCCGAGCAGCCCAACCAAGAAGAGTCTCAAGCCCGGAGCTTACCTCCGGGCCTAAAATGATGGGCCTAGACTTAGTCTCGGGGCCCACCACATGGGCTTGGATTTAGTCCCGTGGCCCTCCACGAATTTAGTAGTAATTGGTGGGAATTTCCTTTGCATAAATTGTAACGTTTATCCGTTACTATTATTATAACATTAGGATAAGTTATGATAATATTCAGTATTTGATATGTGGTGCAACACTAATAACCTAATAGCTAGACTACCATTACGATTAGGAGTCTGGTTAGGGTTTAGGAGACCTAAAGACAATCAACCACAATGATGGCCAGTGGTTATATAAGGTCACTAGTCCTCTCACTGCTCACATTACATACCTCATACACCATCTAGAGAGAGCTGAGTAAAGTGAGAGACAAAATACTCGTTATCTCTGTAGCAGTCCGGATCGTTCAACCGTGTAAAGAGCTATGGCTGGAGGTTAGTCGATCCTATTATCACATATTATATGATGCATGTGATACTTTAGTCTAACAGTTGGTATCAATCGCCATAAATAATCTCTGCCTACGAATTGTTGCTGGAAATTAAGTTTTTCCACATTAAGAAATAAAAAAAAAAAAATCAATTTTTGGATTTTGTCACTGTTTCGCCATTTTTACGGATGAGGTTCACCGGTCTTGAGTACGTCGCCGGCGGCTCATCGTTAACGGAGGAGAACACCGGAACTTCACATAAAAACAATCCGGTCATTCTTCCTTCAGTACCGTCGACGATGGAGATTCATTTTTCCGGTGATGGAGCGACGGCGACGCACAGGGTTCAGTCGGACGGCGAACGGCGTTGGCGTTGGTTGGCGGTCAGGCGACGGCTGCGCTGGGTTTCCCAGCGACGGTGCTACTGTCTGCTCTCCTTCCGGCGTCCTTTGGTTGCTGTTGTCGCCGGTTTCCTGCTGCTGCGGTGCGCTGCTGTTGGCTGCGTGACAAAGAAGATAATGAATGAAGGTGTCTAAGCTAAATGGGCCAGACTTGGGCTCATCAATAAAAAAAAAAATTTATAAAATCTGGGCCTGTTATGGGTTTGGGCCAAACCTGAATTGATATTGGACTACATCAATTCATTCAGTTTAATATTATCATCATATCTGGACTTCTTCTAATTAAATTTTCCAATTGAAATTTTTTTTTATTAAGCCTATTATTAAATTATTATTCAACTTTGAATAATTATTCAGTTTTAATTTTTCAGTTGAATTTTAATTTAATAATGTTTTCAGTTTAAATTGTATTAAGTGTTGCAATTTAATTGTGGAGTATTTGTGAGTAATGTGCATAATCTAAGCATGCTATTTATGTCTTTATTGCAATAATTATTTGACTGTTATACTTATGCCTGTAGAAAAGCATGCTCATTAAGAAAAATTTAGAGCCTTTTAGGTCTGAATTATATGTTATGCATGATTTAGTGCCTTTTAGGTGAATTAGTGACTTTCAGGTTAGATTATGCATATTATTACTTACTCTTCAGTTATTACTCCACTCATGTTTTATAAAGTTCTAAAGCACATAAAGTACATAAACAATTCGTAGTTTACCCTATTCAAAGCTTTATCCATAGGTGAAACTACTCTTTAGATCTTTCAAACGATTTTACTTCAAAAATAAGAACACATGAATTAGGGAAGTTTCTTGGGGAGGAATACTAGCTCTATGGCCCTGGCTTAAAAGCCTTGTTGCTACTAGTCCCCTTGCGACGCTACTCTGTCTAAGGAGTTGGTTTTTAACCGAGCTTCGTCTCGACCAACTTTCCTGGGAGTATACCTAAGGATTGTCTTTCATATTTTGGTTTAATCTGTTTGTTTATTAGGTTTTCTTGCTAATGTGATTATGTTCTTTGGTTAATTAAAGAGTAGCCACAACATCTTTAATTTTTCCAAAATTACATATTAAGTTTTACTCACATAAAGTTAATGCAAGAATATTGTAATTCACTCTGCGTGATCTGGCAAAATTTAGGCCACATGCAATTTTGTTATATTTGTAGGGTTAATTAGGATGAAATACCATACTATGATCATAATTTGCCCACAGGGATTATGTATCGGCATATAGTTTTAGTAGTTTTGTCATTAAGGGTGGAAAAATTAAAATCGCACCCATTCCGTTTCCACCATTCAGTTTTGGTAAATTCATTATGCATAAAAATTTAGCCTACAGGCAATTTTTATGGCATCCGAATTTATCTTTTGCATAATTTTACATTGGTAATATTATGTACTTCAGTATCTCTCTCTAATTTTTGTGTCTCGAAAATTCTAACCAAGCATTAATTATTATTCTTTACAGCAACTCATCCTGTCACCCAAACTCAAATTAATGTTCCAATCCTTAATGAAGATAACCACAAGGAGTGGAAAGATGCTATTTTCCTGCAATTAAGATTATTAGAGTTGGATTACGCTGTTCTCAATGAGGAACCCCCTGAGGTTACTGAATAAAGCACTGGCGAGGCTAAGCAGCTTCGCGCACGATGGGAGAAATCCAATCGATTATGTGTGGTCTTCATTAAGTCACGAATTTCCAGAAAAATTCGTTTTTGCTTTGAGGACATTAGGAAAGCTAAGCCCTTGCTCAAAGCTATCGATGATAACTTCATTGAATCGAAGAAAGTTTTGGCAATGACTCTAATCATGAAGTTGAGAAATTTGTGTCTTTCCACTGTCAAGGGAACGCGTGAACACATTATGCAACTCAGGGATATTGCGGCTCAATTAAAGAAGTTGGAAATCATTGTACCAGATGATTATTTGGTGCTTTTTGCACTTGATACCCTTCCTCAAGAGTACAATCC
Organism: Ipomoea nil; assembly: GCF_001879475.1. Lineage (NCBI taxonomy): Eukaryota > Viridiplantae > Streptophyta > Magnoliopsida > Solanales > Convolvulaceae > Ipomoea > Ipomoea nil. The sequence continues at coordinate 127,068 of NW_017617060.1, forward strand.
TTTTAAGATTTCCTACATCACACAAAAAGAGGACTGGTCTGTCAATGAATTGATAACCAAGTGTGCAATGGAGGAACAAAGGCTTGTGGTTAAGCTTGGGTATGTTCCATCTTCTTTTGTTTGTTTCAAATCTAATATGTCAAATGTTAATACTAATTCTTGGTGGGTTGACTCTGGTTCAACAATCCACATTGCAAACTCTTTGCAGGATTTGACAAAATTGAGACAGCCAACGGGAACTGAGTGTAGCATCTTCTCTGGAAACAAGATTGCATCACCAGTCGAAGCTGTCGAAGTTTGCAATTTAGTTTTGGACAATGGTTTTGTAATGACGTTAGAAAAGACATTTTATGTTCCTAGTTTTCTAGGAATTTAGTTTCAGTATCTAGACTTGTACCCTTCGGATATTCTTTTGAATTTAATACCAATAATATCAAGTTATTTCATTATTATACTTGTGTTGGTACTGGTACATTGTCTAATGGTCTTTTCCGTCTTAAATTAAAGAATGATTCAGTTTACAATTCTTTACATGTTCAAAACGGCACCAAACGGTGCAGTATTAACGACAATTCCTCAATGTTGTGGCATCGGAGATTAGGTCATATCTCCCTTGAGCGTATTAAAAGGTTGGTAAAGGATGGAGTACTTTCTACTCTAGACTATACTGACTTTGAGACTTGCGTTGACTGCATTAAGGGTAAGCAGACAAACAAGTCAAAGAAAGGTGCCAATAGAAGTACAACGTTGTTGTAAATTATTCATACTGACATATGTTGTCCTGATATGACAATACCTGGTCAGAAATATTTCATCACCTTTATTGATGACTTATCAAGTTTTTCCTATGTGTATTTACTTCATCATAAACATGAAGCATTGGATGCCTTTAAATCATTTAAAGCTGAAGTTGAAAACCAATGTAACAGGAAAATACACATAGTTAGGTCTGATAGGGGTGGTGAATATTATGGTAGATACACTGAGAATGGACAAGCACCTGGTCTATTTGCTAAGTTTCTTCAAGAGTATGGGATTGTTGCCCAATACACCATGCCTGGTTCTCCGGACCAAAATGGTGTAGATGAAAGAAGAAATCGGACCCTTCTGGATATGGTGCGGAGTATGCTTAGCAACTCTAAGCTTCCTAAGTCGTTGTGGGATGAAGCACTTAAGACGGCAACGTATATATTAAACCGTGTTCCAACCAAGGCTGTCCCTGAGACACCGTTTGAGTTATTCAAAGGTTGGAAACCGAGTTTGCAACATATGCGTGTTTGGGGATGTCCGTCTGAGGTGAGGATATATAACCCACACGAGAAGAAACTTGACCCAAGGACGATTAGTGCTTTCTTTATTGGATATGCACAATCTTCTAAGGGTTATAGATTCTATTGTCCATCTCATACTACTAGGATAGTGGAATCAAGGAATGCTAAATTTCTTGAAGATGACTCGATTAGTGGGAGTGATCGGTTTAAGGACTTAGTTCCTTCCTTCGATCATACTGACTCTCGACCTTTTACGTCATCTGGTGGGGTTGCAGTTATCCGCAGTGCTCCTTTAGTTCTGCCTGCAGATATACTACCTACCGTTGAGATTCCACAAACTGTTGAGGATCAACCTTTGGAAGAACCAGTTCAGGACTTACAGCAACCGCCTGAACTAGATTTCGAACCAATGGTTGAACCAACTCAGGATATACAGCAAGATTCTGAGCCGATGCAGACTGAACCGATTCAAGAACTGCTACCAGTTCCTGAAGAGGTAGTTGCCCCACAACATGTACAAGGTGATGAGGGTCCAACCTTAAGACGGTCTACTCGGATAAGGCAATCAGCAGTTCCTAGTTATTATGTTTCGTATCTACAAGAATCTGACATAGGGGCTGAAAATGATCCTGAAACATTCTCTCGAGCCACAAATTGTGCACAGTCTAACTTATGGTTGGAAGCCATGAAAGATGAAATGAATTCCATGAAGGACAATGGAGTTTGGGATCTTGTTGAGTTGCCTAATGGGGCCAAGGTCGTTGGTTGTAGTTGGGTCTTTAAGGCTAAAAGAAACTCATTAGGCAATATTAAGAGATACAAGGCCCGGCTTGTTGCCAAGGGATTTACTCAAAAAGAAGGAATCGATTACAAGGAGACTTTTTCTCCTGTATCAAAGAAAGATTCACTTCGGGTCATTCTGGCATTAGTTGCACATTTCAATCTTGAGTTGCAACAAATGGATGTGAAAACCGCTTTCCTAAATGGTGATCTAGAAGAGGAGGTTTTTATGAAACAACCTGAAGGTTTCTCTTCTAGGGGTGGTGAGCATTTAGTATGTAAGCTTAAGAAATCCATATACGGTTTAAAACAAGCCTCCCGTCAATGGTACATCAAATTCGATGGGGTAATTTCTTCATTTGGTTTTGTTGAAAATCCCTCAGATAACTGTATATACCAGAAGGTGAGTGGGAGTAAAATTTGCTTCCTTGTTTTATATGTGGATGACATCTTACTTGCTACCAATGATAAGGGGATGCTTCGTGATGTGAAACAATTTCTTTCTAAGAACTTTGATATGAAGGATATGGGTGATGCCTCTTATGTTATTGGCATTAAAATTCATAGAGATAGGTCTCGGGGTATACTGGGTTTATATCTCAAGAAACCTATATAAACAAAGTTTTAGAGAGATTTCATATGCAAAATTGTTCACCGAACGCTGCTCCCATAGCTAAGGGGGATAAATTCAGTTTGGACCAATGTCCGGGAAATGACTTGGAGAAAGAATCCATGGAGAACATCCCTTGTTGGATGTCTTGGATATATTCAAGTCTGTACAAGGCCGAACATTGCTCTTGCGGTTGGAATGCTAGGGCGTTACCAACACAATCCGGGGTTAGACCATTGGAGAGCTGTAAAAAGGGTTCTAAGGTATCTAAGATGAACCAAATGTTACAAGCTTGGGTTTAGGCAGACGGACAATTTAGATCTTGTCGGTTATTCAGACGCGGACTTTGCTGGCTGTGTTGATTCTCAAAAATCAACTTTAGGGTGCGTCTTTATTATGGCCAGCGGGGCTATCTCATGGAGAAGTGTTAAATAGTCCTTAATAACTACTTCTACCATGGAAGCTGAGTTCGTTTCCAGTTTCGAGGCAACTTCATAGGGTGTTTGGCTAAAGAATTTTATCTCTGGGCTTAGAATTATGGATTCTATATCTAAGCCATTGAAAGTCTACTGTGACAACTCAGCTGCAGTCTTCCTAGCTAAGACCACAAAAGTGGGAGTCGAATTAAGTACATTGACATCAAGTTCTTAGCAATTAGGAATCGTGTAAAAAATAAAGTTGTATTTATTGAACACATTCATACTGAGTTGGTGTTAGCAGATCCCTTGACTAAATGCAAGCCTTCAGTTAAATTCAAGGATCTGGTTCAGAAAATGGGACTTTCATACTTTGTGATTTGTATATACATTCAGTTTCAATAAAATTCTTTGGCATTCAGACATTTTCTCAATTAAGTGTGTACACCTTCATTTGATTCATATTGATGGGAAAATGTACTTCAGGGACTTGGAATAAACATAGGGTTTATTTTGTTGGGGTTTGTTTCCTAATTAAGTGCTCATTGGCAGTTTGCATTTGATCATAATGGATACTACTTGTGCTAATGAGAACATATCATTATGGTTGGTGATTTTCTGTTATTGAGTGGTAGTGCTTGCACCAAGTGGGAGAATGTAACGTTTATCCGTTACTATTATTATAACATTAGGATAAGTTATGATAATATTCAGTATTTGATATGTGGTGCAACACTAATAACCTAATAGCTAAACTACCATTATGATTAGGAGTCTGGTTAGGGTTTAGGAGACCTAAAGACAATCAACCACAATGACCAGTGGTTATATAAGGTCACTAGTCCTCTCACTGCTCACATTACATACCTCATACACCATCTAGAGAGAGCTGAGTAAAGTGAGAGACAAAATACTCGTTATCTCTGCAGCAGTCCGGATCGTTCAACCGTGTAAAGAGCTATGGCTGGAGGTTAGTCGATCCTATTATCACATATTATATGATGCATGTGATACTTTAGTCTAACATAAATAGCCTAGTAATTGTCCTATTAAGGGACACCTTCTACCTTTGGTCCTAAACTACTACTTGTGATAGCATTACACCTCTGTAATAACACTTTATACACAATTGATACAATATTAGTCCAGTGACTATATTCGTTCCAATATTCGTACGCCTGTTATCGTTAAATTATATACTTGTTACGTTTATTCGGGTTAATTAATCCGGACCCCGCTTTAATTAATTCCATCAAATGCTAAATTTAATATTGTAAAAAATTGAATTAAAAATAACTTCAGTCAAGCATCGTTAACCGAACCAGACACATAAAATGGGACGGGGGAGTATATATATATATATATATATATATATATATATATATATATATATATATATATATATATATATATATATATATATATATATATATATATATATATATATATATATAGGCTTCGAATCTGGTGCACCCCCTTTGATAAATGAGGTCATGAGAACTCATGCTATTCATTGATTAATTTTCCATCAATGGTTCAGATAATTAGAGATTATTAAAAGAAGAAAGGATATATATTGACCAAAAGGATTAAACTGTAATTGTACTTATTGAACTATTTATGGCATTAATTGTAATGGAATCTTAAGCATTAAATTAGGGATATAATGTATGGTAATTGAGGAGATGGATCTTTTCATCAACAGCATACACGTAGTAAACTTTAAACGCGTGAATGATACTAATAGTGCAGAAGGACGAGAGTCAGAAAACGCAGCACAGAGAGAACTAAGAAACGCACTTCAATAATGGCTGGACCAAGCACAGGTATTTGCATTCGTTCATAGTGGCGTGTGCGTAATATATGTATTTGCATTTCTTACTGGTTTTGTTGACTTGATGAACGACCGACGAAATACCGGTATCTTTGAACCTCTCGAAGCAGCATTTACGTGTAATCGTGGATGCATACCAACGTCTGTAACCCTTCCGGCTTTAGTACGTCATGTATATATAATGGGAGCTTAGGGGCTGGGTTCGTGGAGTAACAATAGGCAGTGCAGTATAGATGATTAGATACTATGTCGGTGCGTAGTCGTGTGTTGGTCTGTGCATATTACCAATAGGAACGTTACTAATGTTTTGGTTGATGGGAATAGCTGACTATCAATTAGGTCTATTTCAGAACCTCAGGAAACAGCTGACGCGTGGTAGCGTGGATGCATATAAGCATGTGCTACCCGTCCGGGTTTATGACATCAAGTATATATGATGGGAGCTTAGTGGTCGGGTGCGTGTAGTAGTAATCATCTGTGCATTATACTGATGTTATGCGGTGGAGCAGTGGTTTTTTTTTTTTTTTTTTTTTTTTTTTTTTTTTTTTTTTGCGTAGCAGTGTATTAACATTTGCAAGTTAGGGTGTGGTTTAGTTGATAATTGGCGCTATTAGTTATATTTTTCGGTCTTCTTCACATAGGCTTTGTGCGTTTTTCTTGTTGGGTCGAAGCGCCTACATTTACTTATAACCCTCACGTGAACAAACTATTTTTTTTCTTCTTTTTTTAGGCGGGTGCACCACTGCTTTCGTGTTGATGCGTTTTTTGGGGGTTGCCTTGTTTGGTGTGGTTGTTTGTGCGTAGCAGTGTCTTACCGTGTGCAAGATAGGGTGTGGTTTAGTTGCTAATTGACAATATTATTTATATTTTCCTGTCTTTCTCATTTAGTTTATTTGCGTTTCTGTTGTTAGGTTGATGCATGTGTGTTGTTTGGTTGGTGCGTGAACCAAGCGATTCATGAGCAAGAAGGTTTAATTAAAATTAGATGACCTAAAAATTAATTGGGAACTGGATCCGTGTGTAAATTAATTTAGTTCTAGATACAGACATTTGCTTTGTATCACTTACCCCCTGAATAACATTATTGCACAAACTGATTAAAATAACGAAGGGGAAAATAAAAAGCAACCACTCCGTAAAAAAGAAAAACGGGACACTTCTAAATCACGGGAATGTTGACATTGTAAACCGTAAACCAAACAAACGTCTAGGAGCAAAAAACAATCACACTAAAAAACAGTTTACATGGGAAAATAACTGTGCTTCATGTTGAATTTTTTAAAAACCAACTACAGTTAATTCATTCTAAACATACATAAAACCAACATTATGCATCTAAATACCATATTTACCTCGCTTTGAATGGATAAAAAAATTGTACCTGGGAAGAGATGAGAGAAATTGAGAAGAGAGAAGATTAAATCAATGGAGTTTAGATTTGATTTCTTCGAGTACTCTTCACTCGCCAGTTATGAAAAACGCTCGGATCACCGGTGTTGCTGAAGAAGGAGACGGACGGATGGGGTTGAGGCGGCAGTAACGAGGAGGCTTAGAGAATGGAATGGTAACCGAGATCAAGGGGAGAGAAACAAAAAGAAAATCTTAACTTATTATAACTCAATACACACGCAAGTACAGCGGCGAAAAAATAGTACTGTCATATTAAAGACAAATAGAAATTACAAAATCACCCATACCTATCTACACACCTATTGCACGTGGGTTTAAATACCACAAGATCTGAATGGTTAAAAAATCCAAATCAACAATCAGGAAGTGTGCTCATGGGCTCGGCTAACTAGGGGGCCACACCGGCGACCACGGTAGATGGCTGGAGTGACTCTTCGCTGTTCTCCCTTCGGATGAGTCATCACTATGGCGTCAGTTCTTCTGGTGAAGACGAAAGGCCGAATCGAACGACGCATGAATCACCGGATTCAGTTCGCTGGTGCCTTTTTTGGTTGTCGTCGACACGCCGCCGGCATTGTTGACAACGTTGGACAGCTTTGGCATTTGTTGATTAAATCTAACATGTTTAATCTACGATATTTGTACTAGCCGCACGTAGGAACTCTTTTCATTGTTTAACATTTGATTTGTAAACTAGATTTGGATTTAAAACTGATTGATGGAGTAGATCAATGCGTGTTGGAGAAGAAGAGAAGCAATCATGAATTTTGGAGTTTCTGTGATGCTATTTTGGCAATTTAAATTTGTTCAAGTTGATGAATCACAATAGGGACCGATGAGTGATCAAATTAGTGAATTTTTTTTTATAGTATGGAGAGGCTTGGGCTTTGAACATTTTCTATTATCTTTTCCAAATTAGCCTTGTTTAATTCCAGCTTCATAGCAGCTTTCTTGACTATCTTAAGGTAGTGTATTGCAAATAATGGAGGAATGATGAATAGTTTTACATTATACTGAAGGAGAATTCTCACTTTTTGAACATATTTTACTATGACTCAATCTCTTAGTGAAAATGAGGCAGAATAGAGTTGTTCATTATTTACATGCAGAAACATGTGTTATATTATAATATAATATATGTGTTGTAGTAGTTTGTCTTGTGCAGACTACTGGTATTGAACCTTTCATCATGTGTTTTTTTTTTTTTTGTTTTTATGTTATATTTATTTATTTTTGGGTGTGGTCGTGCTTTGGGATAAATGTGCGATGTGGGATTTCGGTTTGGGTACTGTTTTTTTTTTATTCTTAAACTTTTGTAATAGTTTAATTACATGCTTGTCAAATTAATTGAAATGTCTTTAATTTTGTTTTTAATTAATTTAAATTTTATTAAAAATTTAAAAATTTATTATTGATAGCGATATGAAACTTAAGATTATATTAGCATTCTTTTAGCATTTTTGATATTCTGCAAATGATTTTGCAAAACTTCCTGTTTGAATTTTGTATGTGCGTAAGTTCGAGATGGTGTGTGCATTTTGTGAACTTTGATGGGTGGATAGATGTGGTATGGCGTGTGCATTTATTTTAAAATGTTTGTTGGTGGTGTTCTAAACTTGAATTAATGAATAAATATAATATTTTAGCAGCATTGGCACACGCCAAATAACAATTTCATATGATTTTATTTAGAAAATAATAATAATAATAATAATAATAATAATAATAATAATAATAATAATAATAATAATAATAATAATAACAACAACGACTAGTTTTTGACCGCGGCTCAGTAACTTGCACAAGCCCAACAACATCCATGCACACATGATTAATAATAACAATTTCATATGATTTTATTTATAAAATAATAATAATAACAACGACTAGTTTTTGCACGTGGCTTAGTAACTTGCACAAGCCCAGCAACACCCATGCACTCATCACCGTAAAGAAATAATTTTGGTTCAAGAAAACAACCCAACGCCACTTAATTTTTTAATCTTTTCTTTAAAAAAAAACATCGTGAATGCACACACACACATGTAATTACAATTTCCGTAAAATTTAAAACAAGAAACGGTTGAGTTGACCATGCACACATCACCATAAGTAAACAATTTTGGAACATAAAAACAACCCAACGCCACCTAATTTTATAATTTTTTTAATAAAAAAAATCATGAATTCACACCCATGTAATTAGAGTTTTCGTAAAAATTTTAAACAGAAAACGGTTGCATTGACCACAATTTTGTAATATGCACACGCCTTTCCACAAGTACGCACACACTTTCTTCAAACTAACACGCCCATTGCTTTTGTATTTTTAAAATAAATTTTAACATAACGTAAAACGTTGATCATTCGTGCTCACTCTGAATACCAATTATTTTAATACAAAACCCAAAATAAAATAATAATAAAAAAAAAAAACATTATTATAACACCGTCATTCCTAGACCGCATTACAATAACTCGCACACGCTATTACACATATACGCACACCTTTGCACATGCCAAAGCACAAAATCGCACAGACCACCGTAAGTTACAACTCCGGTGAACCAAAAAAAATAAACAACACATAGTACTCTTACAATCTTCTTCTTAAAAAACAAACTAACAACATGAATTTACACACATACATAATAAATATTTGCGTAAAAAAAACAAAAAAAATAACCCCCATCCACAGAATTTGCACACACCTGCTCACATACACGCACACACTAGCTCACATACACGCACACACCAACGTAAAATAATTATTTTACGCACACCTTTGCACATGCCAAAACACAAAATCGCACAGACCACCGTAAGTTACAACTCCGGTGAACCAAAAAAATAAACAACACATAGTACTCTTACAATCTTCTTAAAAAACAAACTAACAACATGAATTTACACACCCCTGGGGATCAATCTACACATAGCCAACACCAGCATTCATAAAAAAATGCCACAAAGCAGTGGTTTAAGCCTTGTCAGGTTATAATGAGTGTTATAAATATGATTATTGTGGACATTATTATTATTATAGTAGCAGTTGTAATTGATATGGTTATTACCTTTTATATGTATTCATTATTACCTTGTATATGATGATACCTTTGTATAAGAATTCGGTATGATGAATGAGAAGTCTGAACATTCCCTCTCCCCTCCTTGTCTATTTTAATATTCTTACAACAGCCTTCAAATTTCACCAAAAAGGTCCAAAGACGGGGAAAACAACAATTTGGAAAAAAATTCACCGGAAAAATACAACACAGGCACATAGATGGAGTCGCGGAACTGACGAAGAGAGCTGGAAGGTCGTCGACGCATGAAGACAACGGTGGCGTGGAGGAAGGAGACCATATTTTCCAGTTAAGGTCGCAACGAGGAGAGGAATCCAACGATGTAGGAGGTGAGACTAGGAAATCACTGGAGAAGAGGAGATCTGGCCAGAAAAACGAAAGCTAGTCCGTCGGCGGTAGTGGCACGTGATAGAGCGTGCGACTGCGGATGGTGATGGATTTTTAGGCGAAGGCTCGCGACGAGGTTCCAAGGAGTCCTGTGGTGAAAGATTTGGAGAACAACCACCAAACACGTTGGAACAAGAGAAAACAATCGCGGGTTTTTGTTTACGCCAAAAAATAGGTGCTGCCGAAAATATTGGAAGAAAAATAGCCTAGGAAAGTAGGCTTTGATACCATGTTGAAATTGAGGGATTGGAAGGACTGGCGGGTGGAGAATAACAACCACGCGCCTAGTGGCGGACCCAGGAATTTTTTTCAGCGGGAGCAAAATATTAAAGCAAAATTGATAATTAGAAAAAAAATGAAACAATTCAAAAGTATAGCCATAAATAATGTTGGATATAAGAAAATTATAAAACACATCAAAACATTATAAAAATATTCATAACAAAATATGAACATAATCAATTTGATAAAATAATTTGAATAAAAGATCCATTATAAATTACACATTTCATCTCATTATTAATATATAAATGAAGATTATATTATTGTGTTGAAGCAATATGCACTATTAATAATAGTGAAAATGTGAAATAATGAACATAATCAATTTGATAAAATAATTCGAATAAAAGATCCATTATAAATTACACATCTCATCTCATTATTATTAATATATAAATGAAGATTATATTATTGTGTTGAAGCAGAAAGAAATGTTCTTGAAAGTAGATAGAAGGGATCAACCCATGGCCTGCGTCCAACCCAACCATGCGCTTAACCATCTATGCTAAACCACATTTTTTTTAACATTTCTCTATTTTCTAATACTTATACTAAAACTTGTACTATATATACACATATACATACAAGGGTTATATAAGGGGTGGGGGTGGGGTGAGTGGGGGCAGCTGACCCCACTGCCCCCACTGTAGGTCCACCCCTGCACCCGCCAGTTAGGTGGAAGCAAAATATGTGAGAAACCAAAGAACAAGATAATAGAAAAAGTATATTATATTATGAAGGAATAAGGGTCAAATAAGCCCCAAGATTATGTAGTCTAATGGTACTTGAGTTGGACTTCTATTTGGAAGATTGTGAGTTCGAGTCTTGGTGGAGGCGTTATTGGTTTTTTGTGTTTTAGTAAAAAAAAAAAGGGGCGGGGTCAAATAAGCTATTAAACTACACACCAAAATGCAATTTGTAGGTTTTTAGGTTAGACACTAAAACTAATATATGAGAGATTGATTGTAAATGTCACTAAACTAAATGTTTGCAACTTTGTAATAACGCTAGTCTAAATACTTAAGTCTAAAAGCGATAGTCTAAATAAATACTACTTTTGATTTAAATTTCTCTAATTCTTCTTAATTATCTTTTGGGTAGCATTATCATTATCTTCATCTTCAGTTCATGTTATCTTTTCTATTTTTTTGATTTTTTTTTTTGGTAGTGTGTCATGTGCAATTGGTCTGGGTTACTGGTGGTAGCATAGACAATTGTTATACTGTGGAACCGTGTCTACCTTGCAAGGTGGACACGGTTCCATAGCATAATTTGCCTAGCATAGAGGAATACATCGTGCAATGAGATTATAGTGTAGAAAGCTTTAGATTTGCATTGTTGTATACGTGACTGTGATCTTAGTTGTACTATGAACTCTTTATCTTACAAACACATATTGATATTTGGTAGTGGTAGTTTTCCCCCTACATGTTTCATGTGTTGTGAGATGTGTATCGTAGTGTTATCATGTGAAAGTATTGAACAAAATATTAATATTTATTATATTTGTATAAAATACTTGGTATATATATATATATATATATATATATATATATATATATATATATATATATATATATATATATATATATATAACATACTTTGTATTTAATTACAAGATAATGTAAAAAGAAGACAATGGACAATGTAATGAATATAATAAATGAATCAATTTGAAGGTAATGAATCTTTGAATTGTAGAAAATAAAGATAATATAACTAATGAAATTATATCTCTTATTAAATTTTTTATAATGAATAATTTTTTAAAATAAATGCATTATAGACATCTAATTCTAAATTAATTAAATGCATATGTACTCCGTATTATTTTTTGTTATAGCTACTAATAAATTTAATTTAATAAGAATAAAAGTGGCGTACATACTTTTCATCAACAATAATGAAATCATTGATTTTTTTAAAATTTCCATTCATGTTGAGACAAATTGTTTTGAGAGTTTGTCAATTTGACAATTGCTACAATTGCTGTCAATTGATAATAAATAATTCAAAATATATGGTCACAATAGATATTGTTATAATGATATAGTAAAAATTAAATTAACTTACAAATTTATTTAGAAGTTTTCATGTATTGATAATAATCTGATGGGTAAACTATTCAATTGAGGCCATGTCAACATTGTCAATTCTTTGAAAAATGGTCGCACTATTTTAGGGTCCATGTGTAATTGTATTTATGATCAACAGCTTTGTAGTTAAGTCGCGCAGTCTAACAATTTTGTCCAATAAAAAATAATAGTATAATATTTGTAAAGTAATGTACAATTACAAAATAATGTACAATTGTACCATTATAAAAATACATACAGAAATATTAATAGCATAATGACCTAAATCATTCCAATAATTCAAAAGCATAATTGAAATATTAAGTTTTGTTCTAAATAATCAAAAGAAGATTAATTAAACGAAGAAAAAAAAAAAAAAAACCTAACCTAAACTTGTTCTTTTTTTTAAATGCAAGAAAATCAAATGATTTTTAAAGTTCATGATTTATAATCTTTGATGCTCAGCTCAGGGGCGGACCCAGAAAAATGGTTGAGTGGGGGTGAAGTTTAAATAATAAAAAATGTCTATAAGTTTATAGCAAAATGTTAAGCATCAAGACCTTCTGCGAAACATTAAAACAATATGAAATAACAATTTATTTGATAAAATATGAAACACAATTTATTTGATAAAATAATTCTAATAGAAAACACATTATAAATTACACATGCATCTCATTATTAATATAAAAGTATATATATGTGTGTGAGAGAAAATCCCACATCTCACATAGCCATAAAAACTACGTTCTTTGAGAGCCTTACCATTATTCAAATAGCTATAAAATCTGTGTTTAAACCAAAAAGATTACATAGGATTCAAACTCGTGCCCTTCCTTTGACAAACACACATGGTTTACCATCTAAGTTGACTCATTTTTTGTTAACTTTTGCTATTTTATTTTACTTATACTAAAATTGTGTAATATATATATATATATATATATATATATATATATATATATATATATATATATATATATTCAAGGATTATATATGGGGTGGGGGTGGGGAATGTATGTTAAATTATATATATATATATATATATATATATATATATATAATTTAACATACATTCCCCACCCCCACCCCATATATAATCCTTGAATATATATATATATATATATATATATATATATATATATATATATATATATATATATATATAGGGTAGAGTTCCAGTGAGAACATGTGTTTAAGTGAGAACATGAGAACACATCTTGTGCATCCATCTAATATATTTTAATGGTATAGGTTAGATTAAGTGTGTGCAAACGCGCATTAAATGTGTGCAAACACACTTAATCGCGTTTGCACACATTTAATGCGCGTTCGCACACACTTAATCTAATATAGACCATTAAAAAATATTAGATGAATGCACACGATTTGTTCTCACGTTCTCACCTAAGCAGGTGTTCTCATATGATCTTAAATCTATATATATATATATATATATATATATATATATATATATATATATATATATATATATATATATATATATATATATATATATGTTAAACATATTTGTAGTATATGCCAACTCTAATTGAGGTGTGGTTTGAACATAAGTCCCTTTTTATAGAAATTAATGAATAAGTTAAGAATAATAAATAGTTAACAGAATATTTCTTTATTAAAGTTTATACTAACACTACTGAAAATTATGGAATTTCTGACCACCTAAAAGTGGTCTTAAATCAAGTTGATACCAAAAAGTGGTCGGAAATAGCAACAAAGATTTTTCCGGATATCAAAAGTGACCGGAAGAAGACTTTCGACTTGATTTAAGATCACTTTCAGGTGGTCGAAAATTTCATAATTTCCAGTAGTGTAATGAAATTTATGGCTATTTGTGGAAAGAAAATAATATAATAAAGGATAAATAAAGAAAATCATTAAATAATACTAAAATTAAAATAATATGAATCAATAATTTTAAGAAACAATTACACCATCATTTTTTTGTTAAGTTAATGACTTAACATTGTTGGGCTTTTATTAAATTTGTAGATTGTAGATGTAGATTTGTAGATAAAAGATTACAATACATTAGCTCTTTATGTGTTCTCTATGCCTCTATAGACCTATATATATATATATATATATATATATATATATACTAAACTAATCCTAATTGAAATGGGAAACTAAGTCCATCTTAGTAGGAGTTTCCTAATATTCAATAAAGATTTCCTAATATTCAACAAAAACAATTGTTATACAAGTCCACAATCGTCTTCTCATCACCCTGCTAAGTGCTAAATCCTATTCTTATTCAAATTCATATCCCTATTCCGGTTTTGCTCTGTTATTTCCTCTGTTTGTATTTTCAAATATATAGCTGCTTCTGAGTTGTGAGATGAGTCAATTTTCAAAGCTCTCATCAATTCTTTGATTTGCATGTCGTTGGTGGAGATTAGTTAGGAGGGTTATCTTAAAGTTGGGAAGGAAATCTTCTTCCGTCTTCCAAGCCCTCCCTAGCAAGCCAAGCCCTAAGCCCAGACCAAAAACGATGCAATCTATGGCATTTTTGCTGATAGTAGCGACTCGGACTACGAGGAGAGAAGGGCCAAAAAGCAGCGGAAGAAAGACTTTTCAGTTTCTAAGAAGCCACACCTTACCAAGCCTCTTAACTTTGTCTCCACTGTAATGCCCAACCAGGAAATTCATATTGATAGTGATCTTAAGGATGATCATGATGATGATAAGCCTACTGGAGCATCATCTTCTGGCCTTGGATCATTTGAGAAGCACACTAAGGGGATTGGGATGAAGCTTCTTGAAAAGATGGGTTATAAGGGAGGTGGCCTTGGCAAGAATGAACAAGGTACCACAGCTCCTATTGAACCAAAGTTGCGGCCTAAGAACATGGGAATGGGTTTCAATGAATACAAAGAGACTAAGGTGCCACCCTCTGAAGCAAAGTCTGCCCCTATTCTTCCTGCTCAGCCATTGGAAAGCCACAAAAGAGACAAGCCCGGGCCGAAACAAGCTTCAAACAAGAAGCTTTACATAACAGTAGAAGAATTGCAAGAGCAGGGTCTTAATGTCGTTCAAAAGGTGTTTGATATGAGGGGTCCACAAGTTCGGGTACTAACAAACCTGGAGAACTTAAATGCTGAAGAAAAAGCAAGGGAAAATGATATTCCTATGCCTGAACTTCAGCACAATGCCAGATTGGTTGATATACAAAAAATTGATCGAGATTTGCGAAATGAGAAGGAGACAGTGGTTGCGTTGCAGAAAGAGAAGGAGAAACTTCAAGCAGCTTGAAAATATGGAAGCTATTATGAATGAATTGGACTGCATAGATGAAGAGAGTAAAGAAGGTACATTGACTCTTGATTCACTTGTAAACTCGTTTCTGAACTTGCAACAACGTTATGCTGATGATTATAAACTCTATAACTTGTCATCTATAGCATGTTGGCACTCTCTGCCTCTGTTTATTAGAGTATTTCAGGGATGGGACCCACTTCAAAATCCAACACATGGATTAGAAATTGTTTCCTCATGGAAGCATCTTATTCTCTTTTGAGTTTTCTGATAGTGATATGACCAACTCTTATTCTCAGCTGTTTATGGAAGTAGTTTTTCCTGCTGTAAGAATATCTATGACTAACACTTGGCAGGCTAGGAATCCAGAACCCATGCTTCGATTTTTGGCTTCTTGGGAGAAGCTGTTGCCTCCTGTAGTCCTTCACACCATTCTGGATAACATTGTTTTGCCAAAATTATCAGCTGCTGTGGATTCGTGGGATCCCCATCGAGAGACAATTCCAATCCATTCTTGGATTCATCCTTGGCTGCCCTTGTTGGGACAGAAGCTGGAAACATGCTATCAAACTATACGTTGCAGATTGCAAAGTGTACTTCGTGCTTGGCACCCAAGTGATATGTCTGCATACTACATATTGTCACCTTGGAAGACTGTGTTCGATCCAAGCAGTTGGGAAAAACTGATGGTAAGATTTATTGTCCCAAAGTTGCTGGCTGTCATGCATGAATTCCAAGTAAACCCAGCAAATCAAAACCTCGATCAGTTTTACTGGGTTCAGACATGGGCTACTGCTATTCCCATTCATCACATGCTTCCACTTATGGACATATTCTTCAACAAGTGGCAAGAAGTTTTATACCATTGGTTGTGTTCAAGTTTCCACTTTGAAGAAGTTACTAAATGGTTTTTAGGTTGGATGGATCTTTTGCCACCTGAACTTCTTGCAAATGATCATATCAAGTATAGGCTTTTTGTTGGTCTGGATATGGTGAAACAGGCTGCTAAAGGCATGGAGGTTGTCCAGCCAGGTTTAAGAGAGAATATAAGTTATCTCAGAGTGCTTGAAAAGAGGCAATTTGAGACCAAGAAAAAGGCAGCAGCACAAGCTCAAGAACATGCTTCTGTGAACCTGAGTGGTGGGCTCGAAGGAGATGGTGAAGATAGTGAATCAAAGCTCAGTTTGAAGAAGAAAATAGAAGCTCATGCCCAGCAGAATGGTTTGCTATTAATGCCAAAGCCAGGCAGGATACATGATGGTCATCAAATATATAGCTTTGGTAGAATAAGCATAATTATAGACTCTTTGAATGAGAAGGTATTTGCACTAACTGAGGATAAATGGTCTTTGGCATCTCCTGATCTGCTTTTGGAGTTACACAATCGATCAGCGCTCAGCTTGAAAAAAATAATAGAAGCTCATGCGCAACAAAATGATTTGGTATTCAAGCTAAAGCCAGGCATGATACATGATGATCATCAAATATATGGCTTTGGTAGCATAAGCATAATTATAGACTCTCTGAATGATAAGGTATTTGCACACACCGAGGATAAATGGTCTTTGGCGTCTCTTGAGCAGCTTTTGGAGTTACACAATAGATATAGTTAGTCTGAAGAGACAACGATAAAGCAAGAACGTTTTGACTGTTATTTAAGAACTAGCCTAGCCAGGTCGAGTAGAAAGATATTCATTGTGTACCTACCATTGTTCATCCCTTCTTCATTGTACTGGTCACTGGATAATGTTCCAAACAAGGATAGTGGATGAATTGGAGATAGATAGTGCTTATTCTGCTGTAATTATATACAATAATATATTTATGTTCATTCCCTTTTGCTTATAATTCATAACTCTCCTACCCCAGGTTAGTAATTCTCTGATGTAAGCATTGCTTGTAATCTTTGTTTTACCAGTTCTGTTGATACAGTTTCTTTAAATCTTATGGCCATCAAGCCTTGGAATAAAAAAAAATCTGATTTTTATGGCTTCTTTGATTTTCTTCTTCTTATTCTCTTCCTCCTTTTATGATTTCTATGCATTTGACTTGTTTCTAGACTTTGCAATTTCATTTTTGTCCTAGATTTGTGTGGGGTGAGGTTAAGTATCCTACAATATAATGTCACCTCTGAAGGAGACTGTAGATGGAGTTCACTCCCAAGTTGTGAAGATTGAAGATGATCTTAAGGTATTAGTTTGTAATGAGGATGCTTTATCGTCTTATCCGTAAACCTTTTCTTTTTGATAAAATTTTCTTATATTAAAAACTAACTAGCAGGCACCAATACTGATAATATCATCACAGTTTCCAATTGATGCACCATAACATTCCTATTTAGCGCGTTTTTCTTTTAATATTTACACAACATTTCTAGATTTTGAAGCAAAGTAGTCTTCATTGTCTAGTTTCCTTGTATCAATTAGACATCTTTGAGATAAGAAATACTATTTGTGATTTATCTATATGTTTTTAGATCTCTGAGTTTTAGTTATTTATCTCTAAGATAAAATTGTATAAAAATTCTGGAAAAGATATCTAGTGCTTTCTCCTTTTAATATGACATTTATTTCCAAGACATTCAAAAAAAAATTGTTATTTTTAGTAGATAGTAACAGTTTGTACAACATGTTTCTTATATGAACTAAATCTTTTACCAAGATAGGTAGCAAGATGAGGATAATTGTTTCACTATGCTATTGTGAAGCTACATTTGGTCTTTCACTTCACTAGAATTTTCATGTTTTGGACTCCATTGTGCATATTTATGAGGCATATGTAATTGCTGAGCAGGAAACCTGGTTATATATGCCTTTCAATCCCAGTTATATGCCCGAAAAGTTGAGTTTATTTTAAATTTATCATTGGAAGCTAAGCTCTGTCAAACTTGTAATTTTTGTTGGTAATTTATGGCTGTAGGTTAAGGTTGCTGAGTACAACAATGTGCTTAATGCCATAAACCGTAAGCTAGCAGACAGGAAGGTATGCAATGCCATCACATTTTGTATATATGTAGTAGTGTACATACCCTTTTACTGGATCGGAGAAAACATATCACAAAACCACTCCATACCTTTCTTTAATTTGTTTGTTAAATTAAAGCCCTCACATCCTTCAGTGTGGATATTGTTATATTATAGTGCATGCTAATGTCCTCATGGGGTGCTTTTAATAGTACAGCTGGGAAAATGATATGACAGGGCTCACAGAAATTATAGGTCTTAGAATCACAAGATTTGACATTTAAGATTCACAAGAGTGAAATACAAGCCTACAAGGAACTTATAAATCCTATAATGACAAAAAACCCTATTGTTATTTGTTAAAAACTTAAAATTACATTCACTTTTCCCTCACATGTCTCAGAGTGGAAACTTGACTCCTGGTAATAAGGAATCTTCTATTGTGACACAGAAAAAAGGTGTCTTTGCTCCAAACATTTTCATTTGCTGTTGTAATTAGGGGTGTGCATCGGACGGGTTCGGGCGGTTCGGATATTGAAACTGCCCCGATCGGATTATGGATTGCATTTTTTAACTCCTATCCGTTAATTTTTATAGGAAATTCCATTCGGTTTTACAAAGTTCGAATTTGGTCGGATCGGATTCGGATTTGAAATAAAAAAACTAAAATAACAAGCTTAACTTAAAAATTACCTAAGTCGTAACTAACTTTCAAATGTTAAGTAACTTACTAAGTCTTCTAGACATGCTACTATGCTAGAAGACTAAGTAAATTAGTAAAATGCTCAAACATACATACAATCTTAATTCTTACATATGAATTGAGACAAAAAGACAAAAATCTCTAACACCAAAACACAAAAGTCACAATCACTCTATCAGTATTCACTATTCAGCATTTAGAATCAGCAATTTAGAAATAAGAATTCAGCATTCATCATCTTCCTACGAAAAGACAAAACACAAGTTAAATAAAACCATGAAACATCACATATTCACACAATTACAGTTGCACATTTGTGCTGAAAAAAAAAAAAGAAAAGAAGGCTCAGATTGCTATGTTTTCATGTCAATGTAGGATTGGGGGCAAATCGCTACTTTCAGTTTTGGAATAGAAATCAAAACTAATGAGCAACAGACCAACCCAATGCCATTTCAAAGAGTGGTGGAAGCATCATCATAGCCAAATAGCCAATTAGTACAGTAATGAGATAAAACAGAATGAGAAATTGAGAATAAGGGAGAGTGACTGGTATTACCAGATGACCAGTTCAGATATATGCTATTCATATATGCAGTAGGCTGATACTGTTTTACCTGATGGGATCATACTATGATTACTATCATAGTATCATGGGGCCACCCCCAGTCTCCAAAGGATTGAATGGATCAATGGAATCAAGGGCAGCAACAAGTCAACAAATCCAACAATTGAATTATTAGTAGTTACCAAGCCTTTAAACCTTGTCAGTTTTCCTCATTGAAAATCAAATCAGAAATCAGTGAAATCACATATCACAAGAAAATGGAATGATTGTAAATAAAACATTACAGGAATGGTAGGAAGGGAAGAACTAGCAGCCCCAGGTCCTGTGCTTCCAATTCCACTTATTCCAGTAGCCAACTCTGCAAAGTGCAAAGAAAAACAAAGAAATGATATTCATATCTAAATTTAAAAAGGTAAAACAGAATGTAAAGTTTAAATAAATTACTGTGTTCAAGCTTTTAAACATCATCAATATTTTATTCAACCTTAACTGGTTGATTTGGTAACCTCAACCAGCCTTGTGCACATACTAGGGTGATGAGGACGATTTTCACACATCCATCAAGTATCAAATCACAATATAGAGTTTAGATATCATTCCACTGGAGATGGCTCTTGAATGTTAGGAATTGATGCAAAGTGGAGTTAAGCACAAGCTAAAACTATCGTTATAGAAGCTAGGTCAATCGTTAAAGAGTTGGTTTGATAAGAATTAACAAATAACAAAATAGACAAGCAAAACAAAGGACCGGGACTTGGTTGATTCAAGCTAAGATGCCAAATGTTACACTAAGATTAGGGAATTAAACAAGGCATAGGGTAAGTGAGATGCACAAAAGTGTCAAAATACCACTCTCGTAGCTATTTGGACTTGCAACCTATCCTTAAACTCCACTCTCGTGGCAATTCAATCCAAGGTTGCCCAAGCAAGAACACAAGGCATAAATTATCCTTAATACCAGAAATACTCTCGTATTGGGCATCAAGTGTGTGAATATGTGGCTAGTGTACAAGCTCTACTCTCGTAGCAACAAACACACCCCAAATAAAGCATATAATTGGGATCCAACAATTATACACAATTTTATAACAATCCAAAATCACACAACTAACCCTAGAACACCCAGACAATCTCCTTTATGCAATACAACTCAAATAGACATCAATAGCAAGAAATCAAACCAAATCCTAGTCCCAAAACACTTAGATACTCATAATATAACAATAGATACACAATATTAAAAGAGTAGTTGAAAGCATAGATGAAAAGTAAAGAGAAGAGATGAATAAGAAAACTTCTCTATTGAAGCTTTGAAATCCAAGATTTGCAATGTTCTTGAGCTTGGAAATGTAAAGGAACAAGTAATCTACACTAATCTAAGCTATTCTAGAGCTAAACCTAACTAGAGAATGAAAGGGAAATGAAAGATGTGTTTTGGGGTGGAAAAATCCCCTTAAAAGGGGTCAAAATCGCGCTTCAATAAGTTGCAGACGCTGGCCGCGGGTGTGGCTTCACCCGTGGCCAGAAATGCAGTGTATACTGCCCAGTGGCCACGGGCGTGGCCACACCCATGGCTACAAGGCAGTGTGCACTGCATGTGCACTGAGTCTGTCTTCTAAGTAATTTTGCACCTTCGAAACTTTTGAATTAGTTTTTGTGGTCTTCATCTAAGTTGTAGCTCTTCAGGTTAGCTTTCCAATGACATAAAAATCACTTGATTTGGACAATCCTACGCAGAGATATGATGAAAACACCGAGCAATGGACGATTTCAACTTCTTGCTCTTTTGCTCTTTTGCTCCACTTTTGCCTTTGTTTGTCCAAATGATCAAGACCAATAAACACACCATAATTTGGCTCTCTAAAATTAAAGGTGTTGCCCCCATCTTCATAGCTTCTCATTGGCTCCCGTTGACTCTACATGCATCCGAAATGCCCCAAAAATCAGTCAATTCATCTAAATCATCAAGAATTACTCATAGGCACACAAATGAATCAAATGAGGACACTTTGGGCAAAATTATAACAAATAACAAGGAAAATAAGCTTAAATGCAAGGTGAAAACGTTAACATTTTGGCACTTATCAACTCCCCCACGCTTAAACCTTTGATTGTCCTCAAGCAAAAACAAGAACTAAATCACCAATATAGCACTGAAGTTGATCATACTCCCACTTCGCACAACTTAACAACCCACAATCCAACTCGACACAACACAACTTGTTTCAATTAAGAATCATCTTAGCATTCCACACAAGTTCCATTCTCAAGACAATAACCAATCACCAAAATTATTATAGAACGTGAGGATCAAGTGTGCACAAATACTAAGTTGAGATTATGCAAAACTTGGCTTTGAATGAGATTATATTTGTCACGCCCCACTTCTAGGACATGACCCGGCCGTATCGTTACGTGAAGACCTGTAACAATACGAAGCCTAACCATACATACTTCTCAGAAACTTCATAATAACACTTGAATATACAATAATTCCACAACCCAAAATGACAAAATATAATCGACTTGTTCTTCCCATAAACTCATCAAATCCACTATTAGATATTTACAATCAAGAGTAGTATGTCCAAAATGCATCACAAGCACCAAAACCAAGCACAATGGTCTACCAAAAATACAAAGGGTCAAAGGGAAAGTCTAAATAAACAAAAATCCATGATAAGCTCCAAAACTAGGACTAACTCTCCAAGTTTCAGAAGTCATCTTCGAGACCCCACCACTTGTGCTCGTGCTATTCACATGTCCTTAACTACTCTGAAACATGAGGAAAATACAAATAATGAGCTAATGCCCAGTAAGTGGTACTCCTCTCATCCCGGATCAAATAGCCCCAATAGAATACAAAAAAACATGAGAGTAATAAATAGATGCAAAACTCAATCCTTAAATTATATCAAAATCATAACATATTTCCATCGTACTATACACAAATTCCCAAAACGAAAAACTTTAGCTACATGGGCATCAACATCATTTCATAATACAATACTTTCAAAAGCATCAATCATTTCTTAACATATGACTCATTGGCAACGTACAACCACTATTATAACCCGTGGCAAAGGTCATTATCGGCATAATGGTTTAGAAAGACTCGACGATTCGGAATGAGTCAGGCTCGACGATTCAGAATGAGCCGGATGGAACGTTCCAACAAATAATTCAAAAGACACGACGATTCGGAATGAGTCAAGCTCGACGATTCGGAATGAGCAATTAGGAACGTTCCAAGCCAAACAAAACAAACAACAAAATGTAGGTTGCCTCATGAGTTTGATCAAACAATCAAAATAGTTCTTATAATCAAATAGCCCGATGTAGCAAAATCATTTGCTTAAAATCACATAACAAAGTTCATATTTCCAAAATAGATAATAAGTTTATCAAACTAAGAAAGATGCAAGGTATAAACCATTCTCAAAATAATAATTTTCTTAGTACATAACTCTTTAAAAATCACAGAATGGTTTATTAAACCAAAGTAATTTCAAAGGGATTGTAATAGCTTAGTTGGAAAGAACTTTAAGCATGAGGTTAAGAGTTCAAGTCTCAATTTAAATAAATAATTCATTTTATAAGCATATATTACATATATAGAACAAACATAAGGCATATATAGCAATGTAGAATCGAACCCAAGACCAACTACCACCAACACAGCAACCATAAACCATTCTACCATCACTGCACATGGTGATAATTTCAGTCAGAAATTTTCCTTAACCTTCATTTCGAAAACACAATTCCAACAAACCCAAACCCAAACACAATTTTAGTCCAAACTCCAAAATACATAAGAATTCCAGTCCAGACTACAACTTAGCGTTTCAAACCCACAAAATATCATAGTCTATAATATTTTTAACTCATACTAACCTTAAAATGGGTATTCAAAGTAGTGGAGATTATTCCATAATAAGTGATCGGTTTTGCAAAATAAGGAGAGAAGAGTTAATCACTTACCTAAAACATCCAAATTTTAGCTATTAAGCTCGCCCAAATACTTCTTGTCAAAATCCTAATATTTTCAAACATTAATCTTAGGGCTCAAATGATAAACCCAACTCAAAGAGTGAAATATAGAGGTCAAACTTACCTAGAATACTCCAATAGCTTTGAGATCTAAGCTTGAAGAAGATGGAGATCAAAGCTCCAAGGTTTTCCTTCCCCTATCTCTCTCTAGTTAGCTCCCCTTATCTTCTTTCAAATGAAATGTTTATCCAAGACCAAAGTGGTTCTTTAACCTTTAAGGGTAAAGAGGGGTACTTTAGTAAATTAATCCAATATCAATTTTAATAACCTTTGACTTGTTGACCTATTTTAATAACATAGGTATATTTTTATTTCTAAGTTAGTGGGTATTACAATATTCCATAGGCTTGCCCTTCATACTCCCACTAGTTCAACTCTAAGATTGCATGCTAAGATCAAGTAGGACTTTTATTAGGCTTGTAATGGGGCTAAGGGTGAATGGTTGACAAAGAACGGGTAAGGAAATCAAACAAAAGAGAGAACTTCACACTTATTCACAATTGAGATTGGAAGAGATATGGCATCAAAGAACTAAGGAGCAACTAAAACTAATTAAACACAAACAACACTCTAAAGTAGTGGAGGTTGAAAACAATTTTCAAATCAAACTATCAAACTTTTATTGAACTTCTTCTTTTTCATTTCTTCATCTCTTTTCAACATTTTCATGACTTTTTTTTTTTTCATTTTTCTCATCATTTTCTTTTCAAATCAACAACGAAACGTGTTAGTGTTTTTAAATGTTCAAAAACCCCATATTATAATTGGAAATATTATTATGGCATACTAAGAAAGGTTTAGAGTATGTCCGTCCAGCTCTACAGACGACTGATCAATCAGAAGCAACAACAGAAGGACTGACACTGAAGATCTGATTTAGGAAGCTGATTTCTAAAAGACTGTACGCGGTATTATCAGACAAGTTTGGAAAGAAGATTAGCGTATATTTTCAAGAAAGGTATGGACCTAATCTTCTGAGATTACATTCCTCTTTTATAGTCCTATCTTCCACAATCAAAGTCATCTATGGAGAGTGTTTATTGAAGAATCTATAAGTACCCTTATTCGAAGAGAATTAGGGTTACGCCGAAAGTAATAAGAAACACTCCCTATCTGCTATATGAGACTAGATCTTTGATTGTCATGCATCTTCTCAATACAATATGTTCATGGTGATTAAGATGATGAACTTGAGAAGAAACACTGCTGCTTAAACGAAAGGACACTGTGATCACAGTGTTGTGGGAACAACTGTAAAGAGCGTCATTGAAGTGGACTGCATCAGAGTGGGCTCTCCAAGTGAAGGGATTTCATTGGACTTCTGTATGCATGGCTCTCCATCTTCAACAATCCACTAAACCTGTGTAGACTGGGTATGTACCATGTGTGGGGCACTTGGGTAAGATTATTGTATATCTACCTTTGTACATTGGATTATGATTTAGTGGATTGGACGCCTATGTGATCGTCCCCCAGACGTAGATACACACTGTATCGAACTGGGTAAATATTCTGTGTCGTTGGATTTGTGCTGTTATCTTTCTCTTACATCTTCTCCATGATTTATTATTACTGACTGACTTCGTAAGTGAATCAATCAGTAATCTCTGACAGTTGATTAATCCTGTTTATCTATCTAAAAAGAGAAAATGCAAAATTACAAAACGTTTTCAATAAATCAAGACCACCACACTTAGATAACATTATAGAGAGTGTTGCTAACAAAACAAGCTCCAAAAAAGAAAAAGAATCACTTCCAAGAAAAAGAACAAATGCTCTATTCTCTCAAGGGTGGAGGGAAACATTTTGGCTAAGGGTTGAAGGTTAAATGATGAGGGTTAACACAAGGAAAAACAATCACAATTAATGAACAAGTGCTTAGCACTTATTAAACAAAGAAAAGGCTCAACCGGTGACAATTAGGGGTAAAGATATGTTTAAAAGGTAGGCTTAAAGGCTTGGACTAAACGAAAAAGGCCTAAATCATTTCAAAACATGGCAAATCTTATATTTTCACTTGGAGAGTAATGAGGCAAGTTCTAGCAAAACAATCCATTACCGAAATATCACATAAGCCTTCACTAGCAATGCACAACACACAAGATGAAGAATTTATTCAATTATTAAGTGGTTAACAAGACCATTGGCAAGAGAATAGATCAATCATGTGATACACCTTGACTCATCAATCACAAGTTGGCGTTGTAACAAGTTCCACCAAGCAAACCATAAACCAACAAAGTGGAGTAATCACAAATTCAAGTATATAAAGGCAATTTATTCAACACAAAACACAATGAGTCATCCAAGCAAGGTTTCAAAAAGT
The DNA here is from genome assembly GCF_001879475.1 of Ipomoea nil. NCBI lineage: Eukaryota > Viridiplantae > Streptophyta > Magnoliopsida > Solanales > Convolvulaceae > Ipomoea > Ipomoea nil. Next base: position 153,111 of record NW_017617060.1, read on the forward strand.
TCAATTTTATTTTTTTAGAGAACACCCAAATTATTCCCTCCCCCACACTTAAAGGCTACATCGTCCTCGATGTGAAAGAAAATAAAGCACAAGGGGGAAATGATGGCACAATAAACACAAGGAACACATTCTCTACTATTTACACTAAGTAAAGCACTAAACACATTTAAACAAAGTAGAGAAGGTAGATGAGACTCCCCTAATGAATCTTCTTATGCCAAAGAATCATCATGGAGCCTTCTTGGAATTGAACATACTCTTTAGTGTCACTCCTAGAGTCAAGAGAATATACACATGAAAGCACAAGTGAAAGCATAATATATCAAAATTCAAAATATAAAGCAAAAATAAAATAAAATGCAATAAAGTGAAAGATAACATGAGGTGCCTCTCATGAAGCGCTAAGTTTAACGTCGCTAGCTCGACTCAAGCTCTCAAGTGTTCAACCATCAATGGATTGGAGGAGAAAAATTCCCATATTTCTATCAACCTTTTCTTCTAGGTATTTCTTCAAGTGGTGGCAATCAATAAATTCACTTAAGCTCATCTTCACCACTTGAAAGTTTAAGACACTAAGCTCATCCAAATCAAACTCAAAGAATATCTTTTCCTCAAATCCATTTTTGATCCATAAATCAAATGAGGTCTTCATCCTAAAGATTGGGTCTTGATAATGCTCAAGAGCTTGATCATTTCCTTGGTCTCCAGTTCTTTTCTCTTCTTGACTTTCCTTTTCATTTGCAAATAAGGAGAGTCTTGGATCTTTCTCATGCACCAATAAGAATTTGGAATCCTTTGATATGAATATAGGCCAATTCGGGCTTCCATTTTCAAGAACATTAACTCCTCCCGGTTCCCACACTCTTATAAAGCCTTCACTAATGAGAGTATCATCCATTGGAGAGAATTCATCAAATTCACTTTGAATGTTATCAACTTCACTTTCATTTACTTCTTCTTCTTCTTCTTCTTCTTCTTCTTCAAATGGGTCATATTGCAAAGGTTCCTTGGCACCATTATCTTGAATCTCAATTTGAGTCTCAATCTTGTCATCTTCTTCATTAAAACGATTGGATTCAAGACACTCCTCAAGCACTTCATTCAAGATTTTCCCTTACTTTCTCATCTCCAACAACCTCATCCCCTTCATTAGATAAAGGCAACTCTTGTTGAACCTCTTCTTTGGACAATGAATCTTGAATGGACTCTTGAGTTGCCCTACTTTGTATTGGAGCCATCATGTTATCCGTGGAGGTTTGTAACTCATCCAATCGAGAAGATGTTTGCATGATCAAACTCATCAACTTGGACATCATCTCGGACTCTTGTTCAAGGGGTTGAAATCCTTGTTGAGGCTCTTGCTCTTGAAATTGACACAAATGTTGGTAGTTAGGAGCCAATGTATAGCAATTTTCGGCGTCATGTGCTCCTCCACAAATGGTACACCATAAAGGGTGTGGCATAGTAAATGATGGTTGCCTCCTTGAAAAGCTTCTTGACTTATGTAGGCAAGATTGAGATGTGATTCTTGTTTTTCCATTCCTCCATATGTTTGGCTCATATTCAAATTCATTTCGTATCCATGGGGAGGAATTTGGAATGGTGGTAAGGATCCTTGAAACTCATACCCATACATATTGAAAGTTCTTCTTTGGGTGGACGATGTACCAAACTACTCCTTGATCTATAATAAATGCATCTAGCAAGGTACATTCATCCGAAAATCCCAAACAAGATTGATCAATTAGCACTTGAGCACATAAGGAAAATAAAAAGAAAATAAAACATAGAAAAATGGTCTAGTCTCCTAGAATAGTCATTCACTAATGTTAACTACCACAAAACAATAAAAACCAAGTCATCCCGGGTAAGTGAGATGCACAAAAGTGTCCGAATACCACTCTCGTAACAATTTGGACTTGCAACCTATCCTTAAACTCCACTCTCGTGGCAATTCAATCCAAGGTTTCCCAAGCAAGAACACAAGGCATAAATTCTCCTTAATACCCGAAATACTCTCGTATTGGGCATCAAGTATGTGAATGTGTGGCTAGTGTACAAGCTCTACTCTCGTAGCAACAAAACACACTCCAAATAAAGCATATAATTGGGATCCAACAATTATACACAATTTCATAACAATCCAAAATCACACAACTAACCCTAGAACACCAAACAATCTCCTTTATGCAATACAACTCAAATCCTAGCCCAAAAAAAAGGAAAGTTATTCAACTTAAGTGTTATTGAAGCAATTGTCATACAAATTGTTTGTAAATCTCACAAATTTCATTAGATATTTAGTTATAGATTAGGATAAAGTACAAATAAGCCACCAAACTACTTGAGAAATATCAATTAAGCCATCGAACTCAAATAACCCCCAAATAAGTCATTGAACCTGGAAATAAAGAGCAAATAAGCCATTGAACCGGAAATAAAGAGCAATTAATATTTTTAACAGGTTAACTATAGGTTTTTGCTGTCTGGATTGCAAAATGTTTATTTTATTTACGTTTATTAATATTATCCATTTGGATAGTATTATTTTAAAATAATTATTATAATCAAACTAGTTTTCTTGTCTTGTTATTTATTTATTTATTTATTATTTTTCACTAGATCTTCTGTTTAAAAAATATAATAATAATAAATAAATAAATTAGATCTAGACAAGACAAAACTATTTTGATTATAATTACTTTAAATATATTACCATGTAGGTGGATTATAATAAAAAAAAATGTAAATACAATAAATATTTGGGAATCCAGTTAATAAAAACCTGGAGTTAACCTGTTAAAAATGTTAATTGTTTTTTTTTCTAGTTCAATGGCTTATTTGGGGGTTATTTGAGTTCGATGGCTTAATTGCTTTTTTCCAAATAGTTCAGTGGCTTATTTGTACTTTATCCTTATAGATTATTGAAAAGATTGCAAGACATATAATAAACATTGACCAATAAATATGCTATTGAATGCACAAAAAGTGCACTTGAACGAACATAAATGTGCACTTGAAGGCCAAATGTTTGCACACAAAGTTATAAAGATTTGCACTCAAAAGGAAAACTAAAGTAGTCAAACAGAATATGTGCACTCGAAGAAGGATGACCGAGTGGGTAGAGCATAATTTTTTGTATTTAAAGGTTACGAACTCAATTCTTGTCAACATTTTTTACGAGTGGTCTTTCTAGTATAGTTTTTTTTTTTTTTATGTGGTCGTGTTCTAATTTATCTAGTAGTGCCTGTAGGTTTACATAGTCATCCAAAGAAAGAAATTTTTAAAAAAAAAAAAAAAAGAAAAAAAAAAAGTAAGGATTCCTCCAATTAAAATTTGTGTGGAAGAAAGTTCCCCAAAAAATTGGTTAATGACCCAGTGAACTCAGCCACTCAGGACAGTAACGACTAAAGACTAAAGACTTGCAACGCAGGTATCATAGCTAACATGTATTTTGGGTGATCAGACTTTGCAATTTATTGCAAACTGACCACTAAGCGTATAATTTAGGGGGATGTCATGCTCATATAGTTATTATAGGCCGGCGTTGAGATAGATGTTCATGTTTGTGAACTGAATTTATTGCATGTTGAAAATATATATGATTGAGTATGACGTTGGAAGTTTCCTTATTAGTTTTCATCATATCTCTCCCCTGAATTATATGTTTATATCACTTTTACCTCTAAATTATTCATGTATCTACATTAGTCCCATCAATTATGTTAAAAATAAAGATTGT